>NW_008825862.1:0-21346 GCF_000691245.1 Trypanosoma grayi | reverse complement strand
TCCTCGTCTGGGCCGATACGGCAACTCTTGGACAACACCCACGCCGCTGGGTCAGGCGCAGCGCGTAAACCGTGGGGTCGCTACGAGACGAAAGCCTGCGGTGCATGGCGGCAATTAAACGCACCTGCATACATGTGTGGGTTTCCAACTTCACAAAAAAAAACCCCCCTTCCCTTACGGAGTCCTTTCTAAAAGAATTTCATGGGGAAAAAACAACAACAACAACACGACAGAATTACACAAGAGGAATCCAGATATGAACAAGGGTGGATATGAACCCGCCCATAATCCGAAACTTGGGTCTTCTCCCAACCATGCTGCTTCAATAGGGTGCCGCCCTAATGATACTATGGTGCACATTCTTGTCAATTGGGGGCGCGGTAAGCTCAAATAGACACGTTCAGAATGCAAAGAGAAAAAACAGAGTAATGATACCCCAATCCCACGCTCTTGCCCCCGTGTTTCTTCCTTTTTTATCTTGTTCCCATGCTTCTCGTTTTTGCCTTATAAACAATGGGGCGGGAGAAAAGCCTCGTCTCTGAGCTGTTCCAGAGCCCACTGGTCTCCAGAAGCACACACACACACACACTCACTCAGAGACGAAAGGGATGCAAAAAAGTAAAAAAAAAAACCACCGAGAGAGAGAGACGCAGGGACCACCCTTCCCATCTGCTTCGTTTGAAAGCAGAGTAGCCACATGATATAAGCCGACACGATGAATAAAGAGAGAGAGATGGAGAGAGAGGTCGAAATAGAGAGTGCAAACCAACAAAAAAAATCATGAACAAAAGAAACTAAAACAAAGTGAGGCAATTGCAAATTAGGCGACACATGAATGGATGTCTCCCTTTCTCTCTTCTAACAACACTGGCCCTCTTCGCAACTAAACGCGAAGAAACACTATGACACGAAGAATGATTGTAACACCGACACCACTGACAAGATCATCCGGACGAGTGCAACAGTGACGAACTGTAGAGATGTCCTGGAGGGAATGTGGAAGAAGGAGATATAGAAATAAAGAGATGGAGGAAGATGTAACCAAGGCTGACGAATGCGGAAACGAGAGGGAATGCTATTCTTTGTCATAACAAGATAGTATCATTTTTCTTTTCCTTTTTTATTTTCTGTGTATGTGTGTGTGTGTGTGCGTGAATATTTATTTCCTCTTTCTTCCCCTTTGCCTGTCAGTTACCACAACACACCGCACCCGTCTTCNCGAGAGGGAATGCTATTCTTTGTCATAACAAGATAGTATCATTTTTCTTTTCCTTTTTTATTTTCTGTGTATGTGTGTGTGTGTGTGTGTGTGTGCGTGAATATTTATTTCCTCTTTCTTCCCCTTTGCCTGTCAGTTACCACAACACACCGCACCCGTCTTCTCTGATTCTTCTTATTATTTCTTGCCCTTGTGCCCTCGGACCAGCATTTTCTTGATTGACACCATGCAGCCGTGCTCATCTATCGAGCTGGAGGGCCCTCCCTCCTGGACACGCAGAGACATTTTTCGTTCACTCTGTTTGCCCCGTTTAAAAAAAAAATATTCCTTGTTTCGTTCTGTTTTCTATCTTATCCCTCTTTGTCGTCTTATCCCTAGTGGAGTTCAAACAGGGACCCTTCCCCTGGGACAAGCAACGCCCTTCTCTCTTAACAGACCAGATGCGGCGAAAACAAACAAATTACAAAACCGACATCAAGTGTTATCAACACTCCTCACCATTCTTGGACGACGGCAGCCCCAGCTCCTCGCGTGCCTCAGCCAGCATCTTCAGCGCATCTGCGAGCAGTCGTTCCTGCTCGTGCACGTACTTCTCGAGTTTCGCGCGCATCTCCGGATCCTCCTGCCGCTTGATGCGCTCGAGTCCCTCCCTGTGCGCCGTGTCTACATACCGCACAAACCTCAGCACCGAGCCACTGCGCAGCGGGTAATTGTTGCATGACCGCATCTTGTCTTGTAATGCGATGAGTCGCTTGATCACCTCCTGTTCTCCAGCGCCCTCCTCCATCTGGGAGAGATTCAACATGAAACACGTGTTGCAGGGGCCACCAAATACAAGGTGAAAGAGTGGACTGTAGAAGTTCTTTGTGCGTGCAAGGGCCTCTTCAAACACCAGCGCATTGCTCCCTGCCGAGACCACAAGGAAGGAGGAGAGCAACACATCACATATCTTTTCACCATTCTCCTTGGTGATAATACGGTGCTGCTTGGCGAGCAGTATCCCGATAAGCATACCGTCCGTTGTGGAAAGCACCGGATCGCTGCTGGCGCGACGCAAGGCGCCGTTCAGGGCTTCCTCAAAGGCCGTATCGGACGTAATTTTACCGTAGCGCAACTTTAGAATGCGGGGCCCGTAGATGGGCGATGGGTGCACCTGAAGCTTCTCAAATTTGCCATTTCCTTCATCGAAGAGGTCTCGCACCTTGTCCTGATGGACAAAGCCTAACCCCGCGGTGAGCTCCATTGTGCCCTCAGCCGAATTCTGGTTTCTCTGCAGCACACCGCGTACAATACGGGCGAGACCAGGCCAAACAGGGGAGCTGAACACATTTCCAACATTGGGAGCCTCCAAAGATATGATAGCAGTGTTGTATCCTCCACACACCGTGTCTCTCATCACACTGAAAAGATTCGAGTGGTAGGCCATGCTTCCTGGAGGGCGGGTAACAACTTCAGTGGCCTCATGCTCTTCCCCTCGGTATGTGAAAATATTACCATCCGTGGTGATGGCATTCGACCCGCGTGGCTGCTTCTCTACCAGAACGAGTGTTCTGATGGGATTTGTTTTCTTTGGATCCTTTTGGTGTTGCTGCTGATCTTGATGCCGTTCCTGTTGCCCTTGTTCTACATTTTGCGAATGAACGTTGTGCTGACGGAAATCCGTTTCGTGTTGCCTGTGCACATGCACCGGCTCCGGTTGCTCTTTCTGGAGCTGGGATGGAGATTGGGATGGAGGCTGGTGGCTGGAACTTTCCTGCTCTTGTTGTTTTCCCCTTTCACTCACCTGTTCCTGTTCCTGTTCCTGTTCCTGCGCCCGTGGCTCTCGCTGAAGTTGTTCTTGCATCACTGGCTCTTGTTGTCTAGGTGGTTGTTTTTGCAGCCTGGGTTTCTCCCCCTCTGCAAGCGATGCCTTCCGAGCATTTTGGTGTTGCTCATGTGCTGACGCTAGTGTGTCTGCCATCACGTCCTTCACAGCACCAGCCTCCACATCAGGTGGCTGTTCTGGTATCACGCGTAGAAGAGACCCCCTACGTGACGACGGCTGGCGCAAACGATTGCTGGCACGTCTTTTCTCTTCTGGCTTCTGCGCCTGGTAAGGCACCCCATTTTGGCCAATAAGACCCTTGACGCGTGCCTCCTCCCGCTCTACCTCGCGTTGCTTCGCCTCTAGGAAGCGTTCCCGTTCCACCGTCTTGCGGCGCTCTCGCTCTGCCTCGTTAGCTTTCTTTGTTTCCTCGTCCAACCGCTTCTGTTCTTCTTGCCGATTTTGTTCGAGTCGCTTCTGCTCCTCCACGCGTTGCCGAGCTTCTTGACGCTTCTGCTCCTCTTGACGGCTCTGTCCCTGGAGTTGTTTCTGCTCCTCTTGACGGCTCTGTCCCTGGAGTTGTTTCTGCGCCTCTTGACGGCTCCCCTCTTTCTGTTTCTGCTCCTCCCGCCGTTTGGGGTCTGCCACGACGCTGGATTGCCTACGTTGACCGGTCGCCACGTCGCCAGCCACGGCTGACGAGCGCCTGTGGTTCACAATGTCATCGCCAAGGGTGTCCTTCATCTCGTCTGCCTCCGGGAACTCAGCGATGGACATGTTGATCATGCTGGAGCTGCGCACGCGGCCAATTGAGGACCTTCGACGTATGGAGCTACGCGAGCGCGAGCGTTGCCGTGCTTCTTCATCCTCATCCCGACTTTTCGATGCCACCGCCTCACTGCCTTCGCCGCCTCCAAAAGAGCTGCCCATCTGCAGTGGCTGCCGTTTCACTTCGCTGACGCGGTTCGAAATGGGAATATCCATCAAAGACTTCTTTCTTGCCTCTTCTGCCTTCTCCTTCTCCAACTGAGCAGCCTTGTCCTTGGCATCCATCGCCTTAGAAGCGGAGACATATGCTGAGGAATCCTTACCCTTGGCTGCACTGGCATTCCGCAGATCCTTCTTGTCCATTGAGGTGGCTTGCTTCGCAGTCTTTTCACCCGCACGAGCGGGTGGCTCCTTTTCATCCAAAGCGTAATAAACTGGACTCCGCGGCCGCTCCTTTTTGGGTTCTTGTTTGTCTGCAGTGACCGGCTTTCCCGTTCCTGTTGGCATCTTGGGTGGTGGGACAGGTACCTTCTCCATTCGGCCGGGGCCGCGTTCCGCTGGGCGGGACTTCTCGTTGCGGACTGAATCCGACTTTAACCAGCTCTTATCCTGTGTCTCGCCAGAGCTTAATATTGAGGGCAGAGTCTTTGCCGTGCTGCTCTTAGCTTCTGATGCAATGGAGGTCTTGGAGATGCCTGAGACACCTGATGGTGCCTGCTTTGACGCCGGCTTCGACGGTGCCTTTTCAATGGAAGAGGAAGACGCAACCGCCTTCGACGGTTTCGATTCGAGAGGGCTCTTACAACTTAAACTGTAGAGCGAATAACGTGAAGGGAAGTCTTGCTGAGATCCCAAACGGCCTCTGTCACGCCGGCTCGAGAAAAGCTTGTACAACACTGGGGGAGGCTCTTGGTAACCGTGCATCGACCAGACATACCCACTGCCAAATCCGCCCATGCTGTTCATGCCGTAACTGCCATAGCCTGATCCATGAAAACTGCCGGGTCCATGAAAACTACCGGGTCCATGAAAACCACCGGGTCCATGAAAACTGTTACCCATTCCCATACCATTGTACGAAAAGCTGCCGTAGGGATTGCCGTTGGAAAGATTGCCGTAGCTTCCATAACCACTGCCAGCTCCTCCGTTGTTCAGCTTCATGGAACCCCCTGGAAAATAATATTGGCTACCGCCATAAGCCCCACCACCGAAATCTCCGTAAGATCCATATTGGTTTGGAAATGCCGGTGGCTGGTACTTCTGCTGCGTCTGCCCATTCTGTGGATAGGGACCTGTGGAAGCACCTCTCGGAGGGGCCAGGTTGGTACTCGGACCTTTCTGCATCACCCTGGGTGTATGCCTCTTCTGTTAACTTCGTTACGGTAACCTCTACTGTTGTTCCGTCAGCGACGCGCTGCACTCGTGCGGTTTCGCTTCCCTAGCTAAGAGATGCGAGAGAAGCAAGACAAAAAATTATCGGAAGCAAAATAACAAATACGAAAAAAAAAACACACACTCAGTAAATTTGAATAGACTGGACCTTACTTTCACCTTTCTCCCCCCTCCCTAAAAAAAAAAAAAGAAGTGTGTGGGGGAAATAAGAAACATATGCCTTTGTTCCCCACTTTGCCTTTAATATGTCAAACCATACCTGCCCCAGCCGCGGCAGATGAGATGGCAATTCGCCCTGATATTTAGGACGTGCCAATCCTCCATCAAGACGTGGCAAACCATCTTCGTACAATGTTGAAAAATAGATGCTTAATAATAATAATAATAATAATAAAACAGTGCCCCACCTCACTCTTACTGTGCGCATCCTGTGGGAGGCCGTGCTTTCACACCCGTTCGTCAGCACGCGGGGGATATGGCCTCGTGCACATCCTGGTATTTGCGCTCCAGGATTATTCTGCACTGCTTGTATGATTCCCAATTGAATATATGGCCATTTTATAAACTGAGTAAAACTGGGCGCACACCCTCCGCTTGAATTCGCATATGCCCATGACACGAAGTTCTCCCATGCTTCATCGTACACCGGGTGCGATGTCGCCGGTATGGGGAAAAAAGAAATGGCATACAGTGTGTAGCTGACCTTGCGAGGTAGTCAGCATACATAGCAGAACACCATCGAATGCGTGAATGACCTCATCTGAGCGCATCTCCAAACTCCATGACCGCTTCTTGAGCTCTTGAACGCTGTGGAGCCCCGGTCCGTGGGCAACCGCTTTTCAATCGTTCGATCCGGTTCCATCTCTGAATAAGACGACCCGTTTACCGTAGTGGAGGCTGTTTCAAGTTCCATTCTTCTCCAAGACGCATCCAAAGGAAATTCTGCTGTGGGACCGTTTGCGGTCATTGCAACCCTCTGAGGCCTGCCGATTCTGTAACTCTTGAATCTTTAGCTCTTTCGGGTTTAACATCTCTTACATCTGCACCGTTTGGTGCTGGAGCCGCTGGACATGCACACAAGCACTTCTCTGCGCCTTGAGAACTCTTTATCGGGCAATTGTGCTTTGACACATTTGTATCGATGATACACAACCGATTCTCTCCCTCCCATGTCAGCTTGTTCTAAGCACAGAGCTAACCATGTCGTGTTTGAAGGCCCCGAGAGAATCCGCTTCCCTCAGCCTGGTGGGGTATAACGTGTTGCTCTGTAGAGAGATGAAATGTGCCTGATTGAAAGGCACAATAAACTCCCCCTATTCAAGGATTACAACGCCTTTTGCATGGTGGATCTGCCGCGGGTTCCGTGACGTGCAAAAGCCAAATGAAGACGCTGTTGAGCCATTACGCTGTGCTAACGGTCGTTATTGTCTGGTGCCGGTCACTAATTTCACTTTCGAGAAAGCTGGGCGTGCCGTCAACAACATCCTGTAACACTTAGTTTCAAAAAACAACAACACCTTTTTCTGTGTGGCTATTCTCCCAATGATATAAAAAAACGGGAAACGAGTTTGACAGTATCTTTCTCAATAAACACAACCCAAGGCCTGAATATTCCTTTTGCAAGCTCTCAAAACATCAACAACAACATTAAAATCCAACTCCACTGAAGAGCCGATTAGGAATACAATCTCTCCGAATTCGGCACAACAATACTCAACGAAACAAAAATCAAGAGCATCACTTGCTCAGAGAGGTCACGTCATTGGCTGCTTCCCAGCCGTAACAAAAGATAATGTATATATATATATATATATATACAAACCCACATAAATAAATATATATATATATATATATGGACACTATTATATGTTGTGGAATGAGAATGGCTATCGAAGATCGAGAGATGTCAAGAGTATTCCAGATATATTATATCAACGGCAATAGCCATGAACAGTACCCTTAAAGCGGCCTCAAGGACCTTCTTTCCAAATAATGATACAATAGGTAAGTAATCCGAAATGCAAGGATTATCAAATAGTGACGTCTAGGAGGAGAGGGAGGGGGTTGTACTATGGAGCTGTACGTACCATTTCAAGCAGTTCATTCAACGATGCCTTTAGTGCCATGCGATTCTCAATGAACTTCTCAGTGTTCATCTTCTCAGCTTGGTTGGTTAACTCAGGAAGACGTGCCTGTGCCCTGCCTACAGCTTCGTCTATGATCCTGTTCAGTGCTTGCGCACTTCCAAACCGAGGTGGTAAATGTCTCGAATCCGTAATCTTTTTCTGCAGCTTGAGACCCTCAGCTGCCTGCGTATCCCCTTCGTGCGTTACGTACATACTCACTGTATGGCAGGCACCATAAATGCACTCGTCAAAAAGTATTAGCGGCTCATCGGGCGATTTTTCGAGGACACCCTGAAGATTTGATACCCTTTCACCAGCAGCTACGAGAAGCAGCGAATTTGCTACAACATCACGGTCTTCGTCCCTTGTCCCCAGCAGACGCTTGTTCAGCATGACCGAGAGGACAATGTAACTACTAGCCTCTGTACCTGCTTTTGTACCGTAGTTTTTAGTGACATCTGTGAGCATGGAGGCGAACTTGTCATCGTCAGGAATATTTCGGTATTCTAGGCCGACTAGCCGCATGCCGAAGAGCGGGGAGGGACGCACAGACAAGTTCTCAAACTTCGGTTCCGGCTTCAGTAAATCTGCTATCTCCTTCCCCCGAACCGCAGCGATTGCACAGGCAAGCTGTATCTTTTTAGACTCTTCCTTTGCTTCCAGTGCCACGTCCGCGATAATGTCACCCATAAGTTTTTTTATGACACACCACGAGGGGGACTGCATAAAAGGGGCCTTGCTTGAGAGTCCGGACCCTTCTGCGCATATCAAGGCTGTACAGTAACCAGAAACAAACGTATTCTTTACCTCTTTCAGTTTTACTGACGCTATGGAAGTGGACCCTATTTCATGCGATGCGATCTCGTCTACAGTAAACGTCTCACCTTTGTCGCTCACAACAGATACCTTGTTGCTTTCCCTTTCCACCAGTGGCGATCGGCCCTCAGACAAAGGGGATGCAAGCGATTGCTCCATCACAACAAGAGAATATATGCGGTCCTTGGCATCGAACAGATCGTTTTTGACCGGTGTGGGGGAGGACTTTTGGGTCATTTGCCCTTGCGCCCCGGACCGCGCCCTCTGCTCTTCGAATTCAGAGGACTTCAGAACTGAACCAGCCTTGTCTATATGCTTTTCCTCTGTATGTGTTTCTGTCGCCACCAGTGGGCTTGTGTTTCTCACATTCATGCCACTTTTCACTTTCTCAGGACCACTTTCTCGCACACCCTCGTTATTTGCATTTGCAAACGATCCTACTGGAGAAGCATCACTGACTGGTTCCATATTTTTTGTCTTATCATCACCGCCCCCTTTCCCAGACCGCAGGGCCTTGAAACTACTCACCTTATTCAGAATACTAACTGGCTTTTTTTTCAAAATGCCTAGGGTGCCACTAGAAACATTTTGGTTGTGTGCGAAAGAGACACGGCGCCGCAACCTGCCGCCAGAATCGTCTTGAAAATCAAGGTCATTGCGCGACAAATTTCCAACACCCCCACCATCAGAACCAGAAGTGAGCGCAGTGGTAGAAGAAGTAGCGTATGAACACCCGTACTGCTGCATAAGGTCACTAAAAGGAGTGAGAGCATATTCTTCACCACATTGATATGGAATCTGCTGAGGGCCGTATTGACAAAATTCAGGGGGATACTGCACCAAACCAGGTTCCTGCGCGGTAAAGGGATATTGCGACACGTCTCTGAATGGGTACGCCAAGCTCTGATTTGGACCACCAGGGACGCCCATGCAAGAGCCAAGGGGGTATTCCGCATTGTATTGCTGGAGCCCAGAATCTCCGTTGCCAGAAAAGGAACCCGCCTGGCCGTATTGCGAGCGGGCCTCCAGGGATCGCCGCCTCAGCGAAGCATCCGGGGGAAGATGATGCGGTGGTTTAGTTGGCCGGTTCCTTATTCGCTGGATGCGTACTTCTTCGACCGATGGCTTATTTCCCATCAGGCGTCGTTGTCAGGAAAGCAGAACCAAACTCCTACTCAAATGACAAGCTGCGAGAAGAGAAAGCTAGCATGCCACGGGTATACCACCAATTTACGTAACAAGGACGCCCCTGGGCGCCACCCGTATGGCCGGCGCCCATTCTCAAGACACCACCTGTTGAGTAAACAGGAATGCTCACTAGTGGGCGCCCAGAACAAAGACATGTCTACTCTTCCCATCGAAATTACCCACTTTACAGTAAGAGAGTAACATCATCTTCACTCACTCTTGCGTTTCCCGACAACGAAAAATCAACTTGCCCTACTCAGGCTGTCAGATATTAATAAAAAAAAACGTTAACTGGCTACAACGAGCACAACTGCAGAGAAAAAATAACAATTAAAAACACCAGAGACAACTGACCCACTTCTATTGGGAACTGACGAGAACCCTCCACCAGAAACGCCTTTTGTATACAGGCGCTGCCGCGGTGTGTGCTGATGCTCTTCGCATGATGCAATGCGTTTTTTCTTCTTTTGTGGTGGCTCGCCAGCTGATCTCCATTTGTGGAGACCGAACAGGTGACACGAAGAGCCGCCGCAACAAAACTCGCCCACACCCACACGCGTACTCAGGTGCAAACACAAGAGTGCACCACAAACAAAAAGCACAACAGTACTGGCCGCATCGCGAGCTTCTTTCCGGTAACGCAACTGTGATGCACCCCGCCAACAGGTGCTCTGCGTTGTAGCTGATGCACAACACCCCCAAAGGCCCGATTACACTTCACAAGGTGCCGGCAACTTTGATGATGAGTGCCAAGCGCCACAGTAACATTTCGCTACGCACAGAGCGATGCAAGAAACTCTCAATATTTTGTGCGTATCGCCAAAACAAATTGGTCACCGACCACACTGTTTATGTGCAGGTGTCTTTGCCAATCACACTGCACTGGGGCGGAGTTGTGCGACCGGCGATGCTGCCCACATTCAAGCCCTTTTTTTTCTTCTCAGATTCTTGTGGATGCGTCATCTGGCATCTGTATCCTTTACATTTCGAATCAACAGAAGATGCCAAGGTGACAACAATATCAGAAGAGAGAGGGGGATCTCCTGTGGGTGCACCTGCGTCCCACCCCAGCAGAATCCAACGTGAGAAGCGAGAGAGTGAAAACATACTTCGCACAGCATTTGCACCTCGACTCAACCATCGTGCCCCCAAACACACACACACACACATATATACATATATAAATGTTCACCTAAACAGAAAATAAAAATAGACACATACAAGAAAAAGACCAATGTACCAGGACACCTTTTCACATCCTAAAACAAAAAGACATGTAGCATATATTCGCCACCAATACAGCAGAACCCATCACAAGGTCTTGGGGAAAGAGTGGCAGCCAGAAACTTGTATGGGGTATCGGTTTATATATAAAAAAAAAAGAATCATCATCACAGTTTTTACGTTAAGGCGGTGTGAACACGGGGACCGCGAATATGAAATATTACATCCACAGTCATGGAACGCAAAACAAACAAAAAAAAATGACACCGAAAGTTCGCATTTAGTTACTCATTGAATGCTCCCCTGGAATATAAGTCGGATCTTCGTTCATCGGGTCATTCAAAAGATTCGTGTAGTCCTCGATGAACAGCTTCAGCCGTTCCATCTTCATTGAAATTGCCGTTGCGCTCTCACTACCCCTCTGTATGTTTTCATTGAGCTTTTGCATCTGCCTGTACTCCTCCTCGCTACGCTCCAGAAACTGGCGGACACTACCGCGCACAGGAGTTGCATTCATTATGGCGTTGATTGCCCGCTGTGTGCGCAGAATGGCTAACACACTCGAACCGCATGTGTTGCCCCCAACGGTGACGCAGCTCAGCGTGTGGCACGGGCCACCAAGGGCGAAGCGAAACAAGGGGTTTGGCTGCCCTGTTCCCACGGCAATGTAGGGGTTTGCGGGCAGCTCGTGTAGGTCAAAAGCTCTGGTACTTCCCACATCACTAGAGGAAAAACTACTCGCAACGAGGAGGCCACTCAAAACAGCATCTCCCGCCGTTGATCTTCCATCGGCGGCAAGGCCATCAACCTGTTCGAGGACAATACTAGCCAAAAGCAATTTTCCCTCACCACTATTTCCTTCAGATCGCATGAACTCAGTGGCACTATTAACGGCGGCACGCAGCCGCTGCACATATCGTGACTCTTTCACCTTCATACATGCAGCGCCGCTCACGTTGATTCCGAGGAGAGGTGAATAGCAAAGTGTCAGCGGCTCATCACTATCATTATCATCCCTCCGCCGAAGGATATCCCGAACAACCTTTTGGCCCTCAATAACACACATGCTAAAATGCACCTCACGATAGCATCCTTTCGGTATCAGTTCCTTGTCAAGCAAAGCCTCGATCTCCTCGGCGATCGTGAACCACTCTGGCATCGCTACAAAGCCAGACCCTTGATCACCAAATGAGTGAACTGTATTACACAATAGTGCCGTATTGTGCCCTGTGGCAAACAAACGTACCAATTCCTTTATTTCTTTTGACTGGGCCAGATCCTTGGCCATAAAGGAGGGCAGCACTTCATCCGCGGTAAACAATACGATGGGATTTGCACCACGGCTCAGTCTAACACTGACATTCCCTGCCGAATCAGTAGAGATGGGGTTTGACCGCATAGATTCATTTGTCAGCACCAACATTGTGCGCACCTTGTTAGCCCTCTTTTGATCTTTAGTTGCTCCTGAAGTCGGAGGAAGCGAGACGTTAGTGTCTACAGTCGATGCTACCCGGTACTGCCTGCTTGGTTGGGTTCTCTGTTCCGCTCGGGGGGGACATGACTCATTGTGTGCAGCAGTGTCTACTTGACCACGCACGCCAGGGACGCCGTCCTTCGCCGCACTGCTCGGCGATAACCTATTCTCATCAGTCATGGATGATCGATCGTGTCTGCGATGTGCATTATTCAACGGCACTGAATACTGCAGCGCTGATTTCTCCCCCGCAGGCGGGGCAGTCTCATTGTGGAGGCGATGATGACACTTGCCTGGATTCTCCTTGAAAGGCTTCGGGACATCGACCTGTGGCACTCTCTTCGTAGACACATCACCCTTTTCAGACAGGCGACGCTGTTCTACCCGGGGCGCTGTAGACAGAGGTGAAATATTTTCATTTCCCTGTAAACACTTCCTCTGCTGTTCCTCCACATCTTCTTTCTGTGGCTCTTTTTGCTCTTCCCGCTTTTTCTTCTTATCGTGCTTGGATGTCTTGCTTTTTTTTGACTTTTCTTTATGGCGGTGTCCTTCTTCGCGAGACCCACGACGAAAGCTCTCTGACTGTTGGGATCTCCCGCTTGAGCCCTCGGATAAGGGGAAGCTCTCCATTTCCCTGAAGGAAACGGAGCTGCGGCGCCTGGTGCGACCCTCGAAAGGATTTCCAGACTCTTCCCTCCCGCGGATCCCTGACTCTCTGTTAGAAAAACTGTTCTCACCACGATTCTTCGGTTGCTCCGGCACCACTGTTTCGCGAAGCAGTTCGTCCAGTGTGAAGCGTTGGGGCGACGGCACTGTGGCCTCTCCCTTCTCTGAAATCAAGCGGAGCCACTCTTTATGCCCCGGCATCCCAGTGATGTGGCCGATAAGAAGCGTTGCGGACGGTCCGCTGAGGGAACGCTGTACAATCGTAGAGATACTACTGGTCGCGGAGCCCCCCCGGACGAGCGACGCTGGATCACTGAGGATAATAAGTTGCAGGGAAGAGAGAAGAACAGATACTCGTGCCGTGTTCTGCACCTGCTTAAGTCCCACTGCAGCCACAACCATGTTGACACCTCGCTCCCTAGAACTCCTGGCATATGCATCTGTAATTTGCTGCGCGAGCGTTGGCAGTCGTTTCACCACGTCAACTTCTTCCATACCAATCGGACAAAGACCGTAAAGGTGGCTCCGAGCAATGGTAATTTCCTTAAACTCTGTTGCAGAGCTTAGCAAATCGCATGCCTTGTTTTCAGATGATTTCACGGAGCAGATTCGAAGGGTAATATCAAACGATGCAATGGTCTTCGCTTCCTCTTCCTTCTCAACCCGTGCCAATACAGTGCGTATAGAATACATAATAAGTTCTTCCGTAAGGCTCCATGAGAAGGTGTTACAACCCAATATCACCACTGTGCTGTGACCTGAGACGAACAATTGGAAAAGTCCACTGAGACGCCTGCATTCGCCGAAACCAGACTTTTGATCTGAGCTAACACGAATGACCTCATCGAATTTGAGCTGTTCGGTTGCCTGTGCTTGCCCTTTTCCTAAAGATGGCCAGAATTTCGGAATCTCTACCACTTGATTGCCCGGCAAGACCGTTAACCGCGCTGAAATGTTATGCGGAGAGGGTGACAGGATTACAGCGGTGTTGACACGGTTCATTACCCAGAGAGGTACAGCAAGGGAAAACGAAGTGGACGATTGCACACTCATTTGGCTCTCAGTGTTCTCTCGCATCCAACTCCTTGTACCACTCTGTGCTGAAGAAAATGTCTCCGATCCTGGTGCTCTTAGTCCTTCACTGGGTGAGATTGGTGGGGCCAAAGCGCCTTCGCTCAGACCCAAGGTCCCAAGGGACACACTTCGGGGGATAGTCCCACAGAAATAGCTCCAATCCAAGATGTCTCCAAACTGATAACCAAAGTTGAAAACACCAGAAGTCCGGTTATTGGCTGAAGACCCCAACTCGGACGTTATCGAGGACCGTATGTCAGCCGACGCTTGCTGAATTTGCCTTTTCTGACCTTGTTTCTGCTGTACATGTTGCGGCGATGACTTAGATACGTGAGAGCAGTTAGGTCCCAACAATGCGTCAAGAGAGGCTACCTTTGACAGTGAATTTTCCAATAAATCGTCCCGCATCTGGTACATCCTTGGCACATCCACGTTGCCTTTCAAACCAGCTTCTTTCTTTCCTCTTTCCGTCGACTCTCTCACGGACATCACGTTGTCACCTTCTGGATACTCGGGCTGCATGAACATGGAGATCCCACCCACCGTGCTGAATGAAAACGTCGAGGGCCCTGCCGCAACGGGCTGTGGCTCCACCTCGTCCTCCACGGAGAGATGTACGTGCTCCAAGCTGTAGGGGGACAGGGTGGAGCGGGAGTCGTCACCACTGGGCAACGGCTCCACCTTCTCTGTCTTGGAGCGCTCCTCTTTGAGCCGGCGCGAGCGGAACGCGAGAGCGCTGGCCCCACCACCCGCGAGCGGTATACCGCGGCCCCACCCTGGACTCGTGCTCTGGAAGAAGCCAAACATGTCAGTGATGTTTGTCTTAATTGCAGAGGCGTCGCGACTTTCGGGAGTCCTCGTGACGCGCACCTCGGTACCATGTGGGTGGGTGTGACGGGGGTCATTCTTTTCCCCTTCCTTTTTCATTTACTGTGAGGCAGATAGAGAGATAGAAAGACCACAGGAAAGGGCGCGAATGGGGGTCAGCTACGGATGCATCAGCTCACCCGCCGTACGCGCATGCACGCGGAGATAATTATATATGAATAGAGAGATCGAGATAGAGAGAGAAAACATCGGAGGAATAGAGGGCAACTAGTAGAAATGTACCGGTCAGTTCAACAGTAACAAAAAACTCGGTATAAAACGAAAAGCCAAAAAAAAAACACATACAAAAGAAAAAAGAAACAGTACGTATGAGATGACGATAGGGCGAATATCTATCCTGTTTACGCTTTCGCTTTCACCTCCTTCCTTTACGGTCTCATCCACGTCTTCAGTGATCTCCTCCACCCTTCTCTTTCCATCTCATTTTCCCTTCAGCTTAAAGGACACAAAATGCGCCACTAGAAAAAGGATCAAGAAATAACTGCAATCCAATTAGATGAAATTGGGGAAACCTCTGGTGTCGGATGAAACACATGCTCAAGCGCCAGCCGCAATGCTTCTTGCGTCATGAGCAACAATAAGAATGATAGAAGGAATCTGTGAACCTCTACCACCCTGTGCCTTTCGTTTTCCCTTTTCTTTCCGGATGTTAAACGCGAGACGCCACCATTATCCGGAAGACCGGTTTTCGTCCCCCTTTGTGCATTTTTCTTCCCCATGCAATGAAGCACAGATGCTGCATAGAACTAATGGTGAAAGATATGTGCTTGCACAGCATGCAGGGGAGCACCACAACTGAACAAACACCTAGCTAAAAAAATAGACATATTCGATAGAGGTGCTCACTGACGTCGCTTTTACTGCCGTACTGTGCAGCAACCGCGGTTCCCCTCCCCTCCCCCACAAAACAAAACAAAACAAAACAAGTAGACGTCTAGCATGCTTGTGGAAAGCGCGACTTCTTGGAATGATCTGAATCTTCATGCAAGTAATCTGCGCGGGATCATGCCCCCGGTGGAGTGCTACCCGTTTGTTTGGCACAGCGGAGCTTACGACACACCTGGCAAGAATCGTGGTTCAGCTAGGATAGACTTCTTCTGCGACGGTATAGGCACTGGAACTCTCTGAGAAGGCACTAAGATGGGAAGGAAGGTGCCGTGTGCGTCCTTAGTGCCAGCCTTCTCCTGCACCATTCCCCCGTTGCCATCCCGACTTGCTGGGCGCAACTTCTTGACGCTGTTGCCGCCTGCCGCCAGCGCACTTAGCTCCTCCAGGGGGCTTCTCGTCAAGAGAGGCAGGGTGAGCACACACTGGAGGCGTTTCAGTGGCACGGCGTCCGGGTGGGATAGCAGCCACTTCGCGTCCCTGAGCACACCCTTCACTACCACGATGGTCTCCTCACGCACCCGCGACTCCCCAAACTTCGTCACCGCATCTTGCAGAAATTCCTGTGCGATGTTGTAATGCTCCCTCGCGTCGTATAGGATTGGAGGGCGGTTGACAATTTGCCGGAGTTTCAGAGCGTTCTCAAAGAAAATATCCGACTTCCTGTCCCCCTCCATAATGCATGTCACGTGTGTCGTCACACCGGCGCCACCCAATGCATCGGTGAAGAAAAAGCGCAGAGGTGAGGCCTTTGACTTACGAAGGTTCTGAAAACCCTTGGGGTCTGCTGTCAAAGCGAAGGTGAAGACTGTAAGAATCAACTCAGGCACTTCCATTTCTCCAGGAGGAGGAGGCGCGTACTCTTTCACAAGGAGCGTTCCGACAACCATGCTATCCGGATGATAGTGCTGCCACCGCTTTATTATGTTTGAGACTTCGCCAACGCAGTCCACTGTGGCCACATCCGCCCAATTCATGCCCATGAGGCACGGGCCACAGCATCCCACAAAGCCGTTTCTAAGAGCAACTACCTGCACTTCGTTCGTACTTCTCAAGAGGTCTACAGCGGTGTGGGGGTCAATCACTGCAGCTACCGAGAGCCACATGTCACACTTGGTTCCATCATCCACTGCACCACTTTTGAAGCGTTTCACCAGACCCTTGAGGAATTTGCGGCTCAATTTCACAGCCCTTGAACGGCAGCCTGTAGCGTAAGTGATAAGGAGGAATCCTCGCTGGCCACAGTGCGCACGGTTTAGGAGAGAGGCGAGTGCTAACGAGCTCCTCACATTCGTGGAGCGAAGCACCTCGTCAAGGTCATAGTCAGTTTTAAGCTCAACTAAACAACCGTCACGGAGCTCCTCGTGACGGACCACACTGACCATGCCACCCCCACTCTCATCAGTGAGGGTAAATGATGGCAACTCCGCCCCTGAGTCATCCCGTGCATCACGCGAATGGACAACTGCAACAGTTTTAATACGAAAGTCATCGTTCTCTTTACCCTCCTCCCGAATGGCATAGCGGCGCATTCGCCGCTTTTGAAAACTCACTTGATGGCTATGTTCACCGCCGTGTGCCTCCTGCTTCGCTGAATGGTCAAGCCTTTCTGTTGGAGGAAACGCATTCAACATAATTGCATCTGAACCTGGTGATTCCAATTCCGAGACAAAAGAGAAACGCACACGTTCCAGTGGCACAGAGTTCTGCTTGGCTGGCTGTTCCAAACCTGGCGCCGATCGCCTTGAAGAGCCTAATGATGCTCCCAAAGGCTTCACTGGCGCCTCCGGAGTCCCCAGTGTAGTAGTAGAAGGCTTGTCTGTCACATTCGAACGCGTTCCAGATGGGCCCAAACTCCCTTTAGGTGGATGCACACGCTTCGTTGGCATCTCTGAAATATTCACCGGGGGATCCAGTGGCGCTACTGGCGTCTTCTTTGTCTTCGATGGTCTTGTTGGCGAACGCTGACGCCTCAATGGTGACTCCGAAGATGCTACTGGCGTGTCTGAAATATTCCCTGGGGGATCCAGTAGCGCTACTGGCGTCTTCGATGACCTTGCTGGCGAACGCCGACGCCTCAATGGTGACTCCGAAGATGCTACTGGCGTGTCTGAAATATTCATTGGGGGTGTTGGGCGCGTTTCCACCAGGCCGACAAACTTCACCGCGAGTGTCGAACGCCCTACTGGAACCACCGATGAATTCACCGGAGGACCAGTTTCGTTTGAAGTGCGCGAGTCATTGCGTCGACCAGGAACATTTTGGTTTCTGGTTTTTGTGCCGTTACGATCACTTCTCACTAGTTGAGTGGCCCAAGCACCATTATCCACCTCCTGGGCGACAACTGTTGGAGAAGGAGCCCGATCGTCATCCTGCAACAATGAACCAAACATGGCGCTATTGTTTAGCCACCCCTCTTTGAATTCCACAGAATATCGGTCAAGCGTCTTTGCAGGGAACTCTGCGGTCGTATTCGTGCAAGCGAATTCATCTAAGTTGCCGTACTCACCAAAATAACTACCAGTGGACATCGATAGGGGGCCATTTACCCCCCCAAGGCCTGACCTGGGGCTGCGCCTAACGTATGTAGGAGTAGGGCTCCTACTTCCCCGCATCTTTTCCTCCGACGAACCCCTTGTTGCCACTGGCCCACCATTGGGCACGTCCGGAGCGATTGACACTCTTGTTGGTCGCGTTGCCTTCCTGCCCACATCCCAGGCACGGGGCTGCTGATAAGGGGCCGATTTTTCGTCAAGCCAACCCCCTGACGTAGCGGCTAGCTTCCACCCCTGAACAGAATCTCTGTTGGCATAACTGGTTGATTCGTCTTCAATCTGCAGGTTCAGGAGGCTTTCCAGGAAGCTACCGTTGATGCTGCCATACGCACTCATCACAGCTCGCTAAACACACGGAAAGATACAGAAAAGAAATTGATACTGCACACCGCACTGCATTTATTGCCTCATGAAATGAATGAGGGAAAGACACGGGTGAAACACACAGTCACACCCACTCAGTCAAGCTGAGTGTCTGAAACAATGTTATGACCCAGTTCCTGACCAAGCCGCACACTACTTGCACCAAGTGAAGAAATAACACAGCGAAAAACTGATACACATGCCCGCTATTTGCACCTTCCCCCCACCTGAGGGTACCGCAACGCACAGCAGAAGCGTCTCACAGATGCATTTATGCCGAATCCCAAGAATAAATGTTATTTTGGCACCCCAACACCATCTCGTATGACACACCAGATGTTGCTACCCCTCGGAACGGGTTGTCACGTCTGCCTCCCCCTCTCTTGAATGAATGATTTATGCCATTACTCACCACATTCCTCTTGCTACTGTCCCTAACACCGCTGAGCAGTTGTCCTTTATTCACCTCATCCTTCCCGTTTCCGTCATGCCCGACTGGCGCAGTAATTCTTGCCTGCTCCCCACCACTGCGCCCGCGCACCCCTGGCCAGCGACGCAAGCGGTCTTTGAACCACGCATGGGCAGCACACCTCAAACAAACACGCGCTGTCCCTCCTCACCTCTCCCCCCTCTTCTCTTCCACGCACAACGGCGCGCGACGGCCCACTCGTGCGGCGGCAGCAGCTTCCCAGTCCATCCTTTCTATGGGCGCTGTGCAGAAGTGAAATGAAGAAGCAGAAACAGAGCGAGTTTTTTGCAGCGAGTGGAGGTGGAGCACCGCACCGACACGAGAGCACCACGTCGCCAACCACTCGACTTTTAGAGGCGAGCAACCTGCCTGTGGTGTACTCAGAGAAGGAAAAAAAAGGGTAAGGGCGTGAACAAGACAAAAAAACTTAAAACAAACAAACAAAAAAACAAAACAAGCTAACGGTAGTTGGGAGAGATGAAATTCTCCTTTTTCCTGTACCTCTCTTCAACACTTTCCCGGACTTTTTTTAAAAAAAACCATCTCCCTTTTCTTTTTCTTTAGCTCCCATAAAGGTGCTTCGCATTTCCCTTTTTATCGTCCCTCCATTGACCACCGGCACCATACCTGGGCGCGCGCACACAGAGAGAATGTCTTTCCACCCTTTTGTCAGTGTATGGTGCCTACACCAAGGTGAGGCAATATTCTTATGCTGCGGCGTTGGGTAAAAATCAGGGCATAGCGAGCACATATGAACATAGAAGCACTCGAGGGCTATCTTAAACAGGCTCTTTGCTTTTATTTGCCACCAAAGCACTTTAAACACCCCCAAAAAGAGACATTTAATCACACCTGTCAGTACGGCATTAACATGTACGAAGTATGTCATTTGCTTTCCTTCCGTTTTTTTTTTCTCCTGGCAGTGTTCGATTGCCTTTGTACAGCATTATTTCTCTCACGATGTACGGGATCCCCCCTGTCGAATGAGTGCCCATCAGCTCCTATGAAGAATTCACAAACCAAAAATCAAAAAAAAAAATGACAAATACTTTTCTCTTTCCCCTTTCACTCATACTACCTTCTTCACGAAGCCGCATTCCTCTTCGAGAGTTGTTTTCTCTACGCAAAGTCAGCACAACAACAATGAGTCATGAAGATCACCGGAGTAAGAAACAAACAAAACGCTCAGAAATGCTTGCTTTGGGAAAAAAAAAGGTAGTGCCGCTGAGAAAATAAACTATGAGGTTCAAAAAAAAAAAAGGCGAGACAGAGTTCCCCAACACACCCTTGTTTCTTTTGCAAGATGGAAGGAAGAAACCGTAAAGCAGTTGTAACACCTACAGAACGTTAATGTGTCCCCTCGCCTCCGCTGAAATACACACAATTGCACCATTTGAAGAGTAGGAATAAAGAGGAATTGAATGAAGGAGAGGGAGAAAGAGAGAGGGGAGGGGGGATGATCTGTTTTCTTACTCAGCTGTGTGATCGCCTGTGCACATAAATTATTGTGCCTAGAACACACTATTTAAACAGTGAGACATTTTCCCTTTGTCTCCCATCTTCCAATTCCTTAGCATACGAGTTCAGTGTGTCTTCTTCTCCTTTTCGCTTCGCGTATGTATGGATGCGGGAGTGATTCTTCTCTTTTTTGTTTTAATAAAGGAAATCTCAATATGCCTTTGGCTTCGTCTCCTTTGGCTTAGACAGGAGTTCCTGTGCGTCCTTCAGCATCACTTCCATGCGGGTGACGATCTTCTGAGCGGACTTCTGCTTCTCGGGGTTGTCGTTCAGCTTTTCCGCGGCCGCCTTCTGCTTCGGGAGCTCATTCTTTGTGAAGTCCACGAAGTGCTTGACGTTTCCACTGCGCGGGGCGCTGTTCTTGACCTGCCGCATAGACTTGACCGCATCAAGAGCGGCATTCACGCTGTCCTTCCGGCTCTCCTCAGCTGTCACGGCAACCAAGCAAACCGAAGCGCTGGCACCGCCAACGGCGTAGCGGAGAAGCGTGTATGGTTCTGACTTGCTCTTGTCCTTCACCCCAGTTAAGTGCGATACCTCCTCACCCGCAATGACAAAGCATAGAGAGGACACGTAGACGGTCTCTTCGCTGGAACTGCCCTTCTTGATCTGCTTGAGGACAAAGAAGGCCAGAACAAGCTCCTCCGGTTTGCTTGATGCCTTCAAGCCATCCTCGAAGGTCTTTGCACAATCGCTTGACTGCCTGTGTTCCTTGGAACTCAGTCCACCAATCGCAGGGCCGAAGATAGGGGAGGAGGTCATCTGCATCTTTTCATATGAGGCACCTGACTTGAGGAGGTCCTTTACCTCATCACCACCCTTGACAGCCGCCATTGTTATGGTAACATCGAACTTGATGCCGTCCTTCTCGACCCTCGACACTGCCGCCTCCAGGAACTTCTTCGCAATTTGGGTTG
>NW_008825861.1:0-21353 GCF_000691245.1 Trypanosoma grayi | reverse complement strand
AAAGGTGCTAGCTGCCCTGCACTCCATACCCATTTTGGCTCGGCACGCTGCACACTTAACTACAGCCCCTATGCATCACTTTCCCTCTCCCTGTTTCACTCTTTCCATCTTTCCCTTTGCTCTCTCAGACAACGACGGCGACGACGAGAGAGAGAGATTGAGCTCATGGTCATTCAAGGTGAATGAGAGGAGTGAGAGAGTGACCAGAATGCACAACTTCATTTCATTTAGTTGTCTGTGCGCGTGTGCATCACCAGCGGTGCCCTTTCGCCTCATCCGCACTGTTTCGTAAAGTCCTCTCACTCCTTACCGCCTGTCGCGCTTACCGTTTGTTTTTATTTTACCCGTAAAGAGATGCTTGGGGCGGAGGTTTGGTGTGTGGTGGTCGCCCTCGCCCTTCCTAGCCTGGCGGTTGCGCGGGCGCGCCTTCACCTTGCTCAGTTTCACTGCGCGGAGCTTTTCATTGACATCGCGGAAGCCCTCCCCGCGGCTCACGCTCAGGGAGCGCTCACGGCTCGCAGAACGCGAGCTAATACTACGTGTTGACTTCGTGGAAACATGCGTCGAGCCTGACCGGTCGCGCATCACCGCCTCCTGTGCGACAGATATCGAGCGGCCACGTTTCTTACCGGCAGTGGTGGTGCTGCTGTTGGCGGCACCGGAAGATGAAGAGGCACCGGGTGTCGCAGAGCGAGCGTCTTGGCTACCCGTTCGGCTGTTAAACTTCTCAATCGCGTCCGCCTGCTTTCTGGTACGGCGGATAGCGGGATTCTTCATCGCCCTCTCCATCTTGAGCACCTTTACTTTGTCCTTGATGAAGCGAACAGCATCCAGAGTCGTGTCGCTCAAATCATATTGGGGACGCTTCTTGGAGGCCTCGATCTCCATCTCCTGCAGCCGCGCATCCTCTTCCGCCTCCAATTCCAACAATCGCTCGTGAATATCCGGGTCGATGTTGTCGTAGATGTTGTGGCCGTCCATGATGTCTGGAATGATGTCGTCGACCCACTCTGGGTTCTCCAGGTCCCACGTTTTGCGCTCGTTTGGTTGATACTGGCCAGGGCCACCATTCTCCCACTCGTAGTCGCGCTCGGTCTTGCGGCGAACGCGCGCCGGCCCACTGGTGGTGCGCTCCTCCTCTTCGTACAGCACTGATGTGGGAACGTGGGCGGGTCGCTCCAGGTTGTCGCGCTTTTGTGGCACGGCACAGTAGAGACGGTTTTGGATCGCCTGGAAGCGCCCACTGCCCTCCTTCTGCTCGGAGCGATGAGCGAGCAGCGTGTCGCAGGAAAGTGTCTTGAGGTCCCCAACGCCAAGGTCTGTCAGCGTGCTGGTGGTAATCCACTTTGCACCCGCCTCTTCAATCGCCTCCATGATAAGAGCATGCTCCTCCGCCGAGATGTCGTCGATGGTGCAGATGTCACTCTTGTTGAAGACGACAACCACCGGCTTCCCGGTGAAGAGCGGTCCGATTGACTTAAAGAGCGAAACCTGCTGCGCGACGGAATACCCACATTGGGTACTAACATCCATGAAGAATAATATGCACGCGCGGAGATGTGCCAGCGCCGTGATTGCCTGCATTTCAATAACGTTGCGCTCTTCAAGAGAGTGATCAAGAATACCGGGGGTATCAATCACCTGCCAGCTGGCATACTTGTAATCAGTGTGGCCAACAAAGAGAGACTTCGTCGTGAAGGCGTACGGCTGCACCTCCACATCCGCGCGAGTGACCTTATTCATAAAGCTCGATTTACCCACATTGGGGAAGCCGGTGATGAGCAGCGTTCGCGCATTCGGATCAATGGACGGAAGGCGTGACATGTGCTGTCTGACCTTTTCCAAATACACCATTGCACTTGTGAGTTTCTTGCACGCGGTCGCCATACGGCCCAATGCGGCGCGTTTCAGCTGCTTGCATCGATAGAGCGAGTCACCATACTTCAACAAACGCACGTAGTCGCGTCCAATGTTGTCAACCATGTGCCGCACCGCGCCCACCTGGCCGAGAGCCACCTTGTAATGGTCGCGGTCGTAAAGCACATGCATGAGGTCGCCGTAGAATGGGTGAATGTCGTCCATGCGAGGGAACTCTGTCAAGACGTGGGTGAGCTTCTCATTGATCGTCTTTTGAGTGAACTTCACCTTCCTCATGTAGAACTGACGGATGCGGGAAATGTGGTACCCTTTATGCACCACAGTGGGCGTCTTGCGCTGCGTCTTGGACAGGACAATGTCAATGAAGTCCTTGTACGTCGGGACGACGGTCATTGCCTTGAAGTTGTAGATGGTGGACATGGTTAGCACTTTTCTTCACACCTTTACTCAATGACACTCTACCTATTATTGCTTCTGTTAATGTGGGTTTCCTCCCGTGTGTGTGTGTGTGCGTGCGTGTGGAAGAGTCTCTGGTGAAAAGTTTGAGGTTGAACCTGGGCACCTTCCTTTCACGCTCCGGTGCCGTATGGAACGAGAAGGTAACACGAAGAAAAAAACGGTACTACCTTGGACCTTTTTTTTTGCCGATTGTAAGTGCGTGCGGAGGCGGTGAGAGAAAGCAAGAAAGAAAGGAGGAGGAGGAGGAGGGGGCAACGCGGAGAAAGATTGTTCAAAAAAAAAAAACGGTGTGCAGTGCTGTGAGCGCCGACAGAAACAACTAGAGCGGGGGAGGAGATTCCGCTAAGTAAGCAGTGGAGCATTTTCCGCCGTCGGCCTTCATCCTCATCTATTGATACTGTTCGCCACACAGCCACGTTCTCGCTCGCCACCCCCTGGGGAGCCGTGGCGAATGCAATTGACTTTGACAACGGACATCAGCGCATGACGCACGGCCTCAGTGCATTGGAAGCCCCTCAGCTATGCAAGGCCAACCGCTGCCGAATCCACAACGATAGAGGCAGTTTCTTGTTTCCTTTTTTTTTTCGTTTCAGGTTCAAAAAGAATCCCGAAATGAGAGCACAGAAAGGGTGAGGTTCAACAGTAAGAAGAGCCGCACATTGCTACACAGCACGTTTACCAGAGACGAGGAAGAAAGAAGAAGCAACGCATTCTATCAGTAGTCAAGGCCACGCCAGAGGCAAAAAAATAGCAAAACAAAAAAACGGGGGACTGGGCGCGGACACATACCACGTTGGCCACCCCCAAGCTTTGCTGCCTCCATCCTCACCCAACTTCTTTTTTTTCACACACCGGTGTACGTCGTCAAAGGGCACTGTATGATTATTATTACCTTGGAGTTATTGTCTCTTTTCTACCGCGCGCACACTGTACCCGCCCACTCCATCTAGAATCACGACCTTCTGGTGAAGAGCCTTCAGCGCCTCACGATGTGAAACAGTGATCAATGTCAAACCACAGCGCTGAAGCACTTCATACAGTGCCGGCTCCACATCCTGTGAAATGGCGCTGGTGCACTCGTCGAGGAAAGCAAACATAGGCCGGTGGTACATCGCACGAACGAGGCCGACTCGTTGCCGCTCACCACCAGAAAGAGACTCATTCCAGTCCTTCTCAGCGTCAAGCCCGCCTTCACGCTCCACAACACCGCCCAAGCCCATGTCCGAAGCAAACTGCAAGAGAGTTGCATCAGAGAGGCCGCGGGCCCGCTCCTCCTCCTCTACCGCGGGATAGATAAGCTGTGTTCGGAGCGTCCCTGGCGGGAGGTATACCCGCTGGGTGAGGAACAACAGCTGCGGCAGCGGGGGCCGCTCCAACCTGCCGTTGCGCAACGGCCACAGGCCACAAAGCGTGCGGAAAAGAGCTGTCTTGCCCGAGCCGTTGCATCCCATAATCAGGACGGGCTGCCCAGTTTGAAAAGCTTCAGTATAGCTTTGAATGGCGACCTGATCGGCGGGGGTTACGATTGCTGCATCCTTAAACACAATTTGATTGCTGTCCACCACCTCCGTGACATTTCCGGTTGTGCTCTGCCGGTCCCGCTCCAGGATACGCAGGGCGTCGCGCAGCTCGCCCACACGGTGAGCGCTACCGCACAGCCCGCCAATCTTCAGCTGGAGGGAGAGGAGCTTTCCCACAGCCATCGATAGGGGAATATAAAGCTGGGTACTGTGCACGTGAAGCTGCGTCAGCGCAGCAGCGTCGAGGTGGTCCTTCTCCCGATGAACCACAAACGCGCAGATCGCGTAGCCTACACAGGTAGCACCGTACTTGACGAAAAACGAGTTGACAAAGGACGTCCACCACTTTACACGCTTGATGTGGCGCTCCAATCGGACAAAAGATCTCAGAAATCGGTCGGCGTTCTCACATTCCACATCCGCACCACGGTAGAATGCGACCTCCTCTGCGTGCTGGATTAGTTGTGTGTGCATCATGCGTAGGTTGCCTTCTTTCTCCCTGCTGCGCGCTACCAAGCTTGCAAAGTTCGGCATCACCGAACTGAAGATCACGCCGACAAGGGCGTAGTAGGACATCATTGACAGCGGGGCACCGTAGCCGCCGAAACGCGCCAATGCAGTGGAGAAGATAACGATATCCACGAGTGGCTTCACAACGGCGGGGAGGAGTCCTGTAAGCTCGCTGCAGAAACGCTGCACGTCGTTTGTCACACGGTGAGCCGGGTTGTCAAGGGCCCGCGTCATAGCCAAGTCGTACACTCGGTGTCCCCGAAAGTACTCCCCATGAAGGACATCCTGCAGTCGCTCGCGGAAGCGCCGCTCCATGGTGGAGGTTGTGTAAGCAATGCCAACAGCAGTGACTGTCGTGGGGATGGCATAAACCGCAACATCGACGACACTAAAAACAAACCGCTTGAGTTGCTTGCGAACAAGCGCCTCGCTGCTCTCCCCCATTAGTCGGGCGAGTCTCAGCGAAAGCATAGAACGCAGAGCCATGAGGATCGACAAGAGCAATACCATGCCCGATTCCAAAGAGAGCATAGAGGGGAAACAGATGCGCAGCAGCTCTACGATGCGGCGGAGCATGGTGCGATCGAAGATGATGCTCGGCCGCCGATGGGCACCGCCACCTCGTCGCACAAGCCGTCGTGGTGATTTGCTCTCGTGGCGTGTACGCAACACCTGATAGATGCCGTTCAGCACTATCATCACCAGTGATATATACAGCACGCGAAAGGGCGTCACTGTCGCACTCACCGTCGTGAGGAGTCCCGCAGTGGAAGTCATTGCAGCGTGCGGGTCTTCTCTACACCGAGGCTTCTATCAGGGCGCTATACTTTTGGGCGTGCCACAGCCAGCAGAACGAGACGGGCGCGACGGCAAAACACACAAGAACACAAAAAAATGAAATGGGGGAGAAATAAAATACGTGAAGAAGACAAAACAGAAGAAATCACTTCAAGCAGCAGCGGAAGGGGGCAGCTCTTCTCCACGCTTCAAGTCACAAACACAAAAAAAAAGCTGCTACTTTCCTGTCTAGAAGGATGGGATGCGTGGGAAAGGCAAAGGCATACAAAGCATCGTGAAGGGAGAGCCGCAAGCAATCTTGTGGGTGTACGAGCAGTTGCGGTTGTGGTTCCAGACGATTGCCAGCCCCACGAAGTCATCCAATGTGCAGGTGGCAGAAGGTGAGGGGAAGAAACTGAGGGAAAGAAAATCGAAGAAAATAACACAAGAAAGAGGAAAACAAAAAAAAAAACTAGAGAGATAATATATATATATATATAAATTTGATGACTCTGACAAAAATGCTGGAGTCGTCTCCGCTCCTCCAACGTGTAAGAAGAATGAGGGGTGGAAAACAGCTTCAGACCCCACACGCCGCCACGAGAGAAGTGCGGCACCACACAAAACAAACAAACAAACAAACAAACAACACAAAACACACCAAAAGTGAGGAGAAAAGACTGCACATTCGGTAGGCATGGGTGGAACCCTTTATATACATTGCATTGTATTAGTTACTACCCCCGCAGAAATGCGGGGGCACCACCTCTGCACCACTTCTCTATTTTATTTTAATTTTTTTTTTCTTTACCTCTCTCCCTACCTCTTTCTTTCTCTCATCCCCTCGCTCTTTCTTTCCCTACACTTTCTTCTTGGTAACCCCCTCGTTTTGTAGAGCACATGGGCAAGCGTCTATTCGCACAGCCCCCGAGGAAAGGAGAAAACGACAAAAAAGGAACACAAGCTCAAGGCACGCCACTCGCGCCTGGCATCCCCTTCAACGAGGACCAATTTTTGGCAAATGTGGCACACCACACGGTGATGCTGTTGCACCATAATCATTCATTGTTGCCGCAAGCACAGCCAGCCTGGTGACGCCTGCTGATAACGGCGGCGGCGGCTGCGACGGCGGATCCTCGAAGGCGCTGGCGATCCACTCGTGTCGCATCGCCTTGCGCGGGGGCACGCGCTCATCGGGCACCCAGCAGAGGAACTGTCTGATGAAGCTAACAAACCCGTCTGTATCGGGGAGTCCGAGAAACGCGGCAAGGGACTTTGTGCCGGGGTATCGTATTCGTCGCTTGCTGTTCGGAACTAACTTTGGGGCGTAATTTGCGTTGGCGTCGAAGAACTCATGCCTGCGTGGAGATTGAAGTAGCATCTCACGCGGTGGCGGTCCTAGATATTCCATGATGCAGGCCAACTGTTCCTGCTCGCTTTCTCCAGGAAATATCGGGAATCCAGTGGCAAGCTCACACAGAACACATCCATAGCTCCACAAATCGATCCGCTTGGTATATGGGCAGCCTAAAATTACTTCCGGTGCGCGATAAAAACGCGATTGAATGTATGTGTAGATTCGAGCGTTTTCGAAGCACGCCGATCCCAAATCAATTACCTTCACAGCTGCTCTATCGGGTGCCTTTAAGAGAATGTTCTCCGGTTTCAAGTCACAGTGAATGACGTTTTCACGCCACATGTATGAGAGTGAAACCAACACCCCGGCCCCAATTTTTCGAACTACATTCACCGACAAAGGATGAAAGTTGCGCTGTTTCATGTGCTCATACAAGTTAAGGGATAATAGCTCATAGGTTATGCACATATGAGATCGGAATGAAAAACTATCAAGCGCCTGAACTATGCCATACTGTCCAACAGGATCCCCTTTTCGAAGATGCATCAAAATCTGCACTTCGACCTTTGCTTGCGCCGTGAAGCGTTTTTTGTTTCGAATTATTTTCAGTGCGACGGTAGTGCCTTTGAGGTGATCGGCAGCCTTGACTACTTGGCCAAAGGAGCCGCTTCCCAGTGGGGACAGAACCTCGTAGCGGTAGGCTATGTGATCGTGCAGCTTTATTACATAGTCTCCCCGCTCGTCATCGTACCCGCTGTTAAAACCGCCCTCCACTGGAGCGGGGATCTTCGATTGGCAGTTCTGGCCCACATAACATACATCAGTGTAGCCCTGAATCTCGCTTTTCTCGTACTTCGTCAGATGGGCCGCGTAGCGCACCGATGGGAGCATTGTGCTCTCACTCGGCAGCTTCAGCCGCAGGGTCCCACCTGCCGGAGATATGCCTCGCTGTGTTTGGAGCCGACGTGGATTCGACAGGCGAAAAGGCGCCCGCGCAGGTGCCCCTTGCTTCCTGCGCGTGGCATACATCCCTTTGGGCCTCGATATCTCCCTTAGCTTCACCTGACCATGACGAGGATGTCGATGTAAAAAAATGAGAAAAGGAAAATAATGGGACAATAAGTAGTCTACAATAGTCGGAACAGAACAACAGCCAAAGGGAAAAGAAACAGGTACAGATACAGGCGCTACCACCCAACCCTTTGATAGCAACCGCCACAGCTTACCCCGTGTACATCTCGAGGCAGTGAGCCAACGCCTCCACCGTTGTGTACCACGTCATCCACTCATTGGGTTCCTGCGTGGGGTCGGGCTCGTGGAGAGAAAACAAGCGCTCCGAGTAATCCTCAAAGCCGATAAGCGTTATTGCGTGCTCCGATGCATTGTTGCCACATGGCAATGTGATTGGTTGGCTCCTCTCAATCACTGCGCGGAGGGAAAGCGCAGGTGACGACGAATACTCAACTCGGTACCCCATCATGTACCACAGCACCTCTGCACAAGATTGGAAGGCCTTGCAAGTCAAGCACTCGCTGCACAAGCTGATGTGCCCGTACTCTGTCATTACCCGCACGTTGTTGCACCGAATGTGACGAATATTCGGGTCCTCCGGCGACGTGCGAAGGGCCCGCGCGAGCTGCAGCATATTTGCTGCGAATAACTTCCGAAATGATACAGGGACATCCAGGAGTGCCTTTTCTGCACTTTGGCCACCGCTCAGATTGGCCGCCCCGAGCAACCGCTTGTGCTCATCCCCGCGACGCCGCAGTTCCACTTCCCATTTCGCAGTCTCCCTCTCTTCCAGCAGCCGAATGGCGTCCGCCTTCTCAGCTTTCTTTGCTTGTAGCAGCGTGCCACGCGCTTGCTTTTCCTCAGCCGAATACACAGCACGGGTCTCCTCTTCAAACAGCACCAGATCCGCGATGCTAGTAGCAAGGCGTTTTTTCCACGCCTCGGTGCGCGCTAGGTTCAGCATATACTGGTCATACATATTCGCCGCCCACGAGAGCGACGGGCACTCTTCATAATTTATATTATCTTCAGAGATTAACGCATCTCGCATCGGTTGCCCAAAGAGTGCACTAACGCCCTCGCAGAAGTCTTCAAACAACCCCTTGATCGCCCCGCACATCGTCTCGTTGTAGATCTGGCGATCGGGATTTGTCTCCTGTGCCTTACGCAGTATTTTTAGCAGACGGGGGCGAGCATTTGATATTAACGTTTGAATCGACTCCGACAACAAATGCAGCGCGAGAGCGTCATTCTCCTCACCACCTTCACAAGCTTGTGCCATTCTTGTGCTCTCCTCCCGGAGTTGCGCCACCAACGCGCAGAGCTTCTTGTACTCCGTCATTGTCGACAGGTGCAGAAGTGGGCCCACATACACACACCAGTCCTATAGTTAAGCGGTGAAGCAAGGCAGAAGAAGAAAGAACTGTTTTTAAAAAAAAAAAACAGAAAGCGCGCTCGTGTGTAAAGAACACCCCAGCATTAGCAGCAGGAGCGGCAACACAGCTAGCTTTGAGTGCAAATTAATGAACGCACAACTCACCCTTTCCCAACTGCAGTGCAATCCTCCGTGCCAGACAATCCACAAAGTAGTCCTCTTCTACAATGGCCTTGTATGGATTCACACCGACGCAATACTTTCTCTCCGTCGCGGCATCTGTAATGCTATCACCAGTTGCAACATCCCTTAAATCGACAATTGATTTTTCATCCCCAATGAAAATGTTGTCATCGAAAAATATATAGTAGAGAGGCTTCTCACACGTTGAGGGAGGCGCGACAACCACCGGAAATACCTTTCCGCCTGTCCGGCGCTCGGCTCCTTGAGCCCAAAAGGGATAGTAATCGACGAGCCCACCAACGTTGTTGGATGCAGCGGTGTACTCCAACAGTTGATCGTGCAGCAACGCAAAATTCGTTTGGTAAACTTCTTTGCAAGAAGGCATCACTGACAACTGCGACACAACTTCAGCAGAAGGCAGTGTTTCAACTCCCTCGGGATGATGCACTACAGCGGCCTTTTCCGGGCCAATGCAAAAGAACAGCTGCTCCTTCTCGCGGAAAATGCATCCTGTGGCCTCGGGTACATACGCCTCCTTCATGCGCTTGAGAACAGCGCCCTGGGGCTTGCATGTATGTTCCCCAAAGACAAATTGCCGCCACTCCCGCAATACATTCGACAGGTCGTTACCGAATGTTCGAAATATCAAAGTAAAAGACCAATTCAGCTCCGAGAGGGTATTGACAAAGCGAAAGAAAGAAGGAATGATCGAGTGATTGGGTGCGGCTGCCAGCACCTTTCTTTGTTCATCGATGTGGTGCTTGTAGTCTTCGCCCGGCTGCCCTGCATGTGTGAACGTGCGCAGCACAGCCCTCCTACTCGCCGATATGTCGCGCCACACACGATCCCTTTCAGCTTTAGGAAGTTCCTGCATGCCCATTGGTTCAGTGTGCACGCTATCGACATACTCATCATACGTCACCAAGCCGGTGCGGTCCCCTGCCTGATGAGGCCCCATCATGGCCACCCACTTATCGCCGTCATGGCGACCCCATACATTTGCTGCGATGTTGCTGTTGAGGACATCCTCCATGCTTCGTCCACCAGCGGAATCAACCTGAATAATCGTCTTGTTGATGTCCATGTGCACCACAAGGTGTCTCCTCGGGCATCGCTCTAGAAATGCACGGGACATTCCTTTGTCGTTGATATTTTTTTTGTGATAGAAACCCCAAACAAAAAAAAAAAGAAATAGGTGAGACATCGGAGGCAGCACACCCACAGACGAGCAACGGGTACATGCGAACGAAGCTAACCTGGCCCAAGAAAAAGTCAAAACGACGGTCTTGATAATATAGCATATACCCGATATTGTCACGCAACACTCTATGGCAGAAAGCTTATCCTATATAAACAACAAAAAAATGAATAAACGATAAAGACTCGATAGCGGGAAAGATGACGCGACGTACTGCCTTGAATAACAGATTCAAAGGTCATCGTCATCAACAATAGTGATGGCTGGCTTTGCAGCATTGGCTGCAGGGGCCTTTTTGGCAGGGAGTTCGACGTCCGAATCATCATCTAGTGATACTGACTTCTGACGTGTGGCAGGAAGGACAAGGTCATCATCGTCGTCGTCGTCGCTCAGCGCGATTCCACCAGCAGCAGGGTTAGCGACGCCTGTGGGAGGGGTGGCTGATGCGTTACCATTGCCATTTCCGACCCCCAGAAAATCCATTTCCGATCTCAGCGCAGCCTCAAGAATTTTCTGGCAGTGTGATTTATCCATGACACCAAAAGTGTTGAGGTCGGAAGCATCCATGCACTTTAGGACGTCCAAGTCAACGTGCTGGCTCAGAAGCGTCGGGGCATACTGTGACAGTCCAATGCCGTGTAGAAGCTTTGTAAGCGGATCTGCGGAGTCAGGGTAGGTGGAAGAATCAGCTGTAGCCCCGTTACCTGTTTGTGGCTTCTCGTCACTGTTTCCATAAGCATCCGCGTCTGTTTCATCCCTTTTCGCATCGATTGCCTGACGAAGACGCAACTTAGTGCTTGGTGGAACCATTTGAAGTTTATACCCTTCACCCGCGCTCAGACGCAGTTGCTGCGACTCCACCAGCACCTCAGCCGTGGGGACGTTAATAGGCATGATATTGAGTTTCTTGCCAGTTGCCACCTGGTACAGCCTACCCACAACCGATGCGACTTGCACGGCCCCCGAAAAATCCTTTACCACAATATCCGGCGCCGGGGGTCTTAGCTGCAGGGCAAAAAAAGTCGCTTCTGGCCCGTGGTGAAGCTTGCGTATATGACTGATAAGACTGCAGTATATCACGGTAGCATTAAGGTTGAAGACATAAATTGCCCTGTCCCCCACCACCAGAACGTGATGTGGCGATTGGGTGTCCTTTGCCACAGTCGATGACAGGAGTGTGATGGCCCCAAAGAAGTGAATCACCATTTTCTCTAACCCGGAGAACTTGAAAAGGTGTTGCAGCGGTACCTGTGCAAAGGGTAGGTTCGAGCGCGGATCCACGGGTGGCAGGCCGTAGTTGTACGGCTCCATGAGCCCAGCACCAGCACACGCCGTCCAGAGTGTCTCATTCCATTCCTCGAACAGCTGTAACGTTGGCATGCGCAGTGTCCACTGGTCCGCCCTGCCGTCCTCGTGGTTGCCGTCAATCATCAGTGTAAGGAGCTCCGCCGCCTTCACCTTCATCACTTGGCAGCAGCGCACCACCTTCGTGACGATGATGACACCCTTAGGTGGCTTGGAGTCGTCTTCGGCGTACGACAGCTTGCGAGACTCCCGGTCAAAAGTGACGTACCGCTTTTTGAACGCTTTCGTAAAGGATGTCGTTTGTCTCTCACACATCACCGATAAGGGACTCATAGTCTCCTTTTTTTCTACACACAAACACACACACACAAACTCTCTCTACTTTTTCTTCTGTTGTCCACAACACCCTTTTTTTTTTCCTTGCTTATTATTGTCTTCAAAAGTAAAGCAAAATTTGAATAGAGAAATGGGCATTGTATTGTGCAGTTGAGCAGAAGCGTTTTCTTTCTTCGAGCAGCAACGGCTTCGCAGATGCACGAGTGTATCAACGAGCGAGGTCGTGCGTGGGGTACACATGGAATGGTAGCACAAGTAGGAATAATGGCGCACGCCATTAGCATCGTGTACAGATTGTTTCTCACTGCATAAAGTGATGCTGCAACCGCAGCGGGTGCACCTTTGTGATTCGTGGAAATATCTCGAGGAGGTACCACAAGACGTGCCCAACGAGATTCGCCACCAGATCCAGCCAAATGCCACTAGGACCCTCAAAGGCGATGCCTACAACGAGAAGGAGAAGTGGCAGCATCCGAACCTGCACTGTCACCAGGCCAAAGATGCTCAGCTCCTGGTTGGGCAGCAGGCGACCAAAGAGATACACGAGCGACTTGGAGAATAAGAAGCTAAGGTACAGCGTCTCAATCACACGGAAACTTTGAAGGAGGAGCAGAAGCACCATTCCCGTAAGGAGGGTGAAGCAGTAGTCCAACCAGCGTTGTTGGAAGTACTGCATTTCAATACTACAGCTCACCATGTGTAGCCAGTTTAACTCAATAACACTGCGGAGGTCAAGGTGGCCGAAAAACAGAAAAGTCGACAGCAATCGCCAATATTGTTTCTCCTGAAAGACGAGAGTGGGACTAAAGATCATTTGCACCGGGTGGATGAGCCCAAAGGACACCAGCACAACCGAGGCCGCTGAAAGCAGCATCAACACTCTCGTTACCGGTGGCATGCCAGCGACAAAGGCGATGTCCATCTCTAAAACGAAGAAGAATGAATGTGACCTTTAGGATAATCCTTGCACACCTATCCGCTGTGTGTCCAAGACAAACATCCCCCACCGCAAGCAACAAGGAACGAACAAAATAAAGAGAAATCTCCAAGTGACACTCTGCAAAGAAGGGGCATCCACTAGGGCACCCTCGTAACCACGCGACTCACCTGAGCCTTTCTATTTTTTCTGCCTGTATCTTCTTCTTTGCTTCTTTTTGGTTCTAGCTCTCAGTTTCTTCAGAAGCGAGCAAACAAGAGCAACGCCGACTCCAGCACAATCACACCGTCCAATCCTCCTACTATTGCGCACAAGCGGACATCCCACTGTGCATCATCCGTGTGATGGCTGCGGTAGAGCAAGAGGAGCATCAACACACTCAATGTCATTAGCGACACCATACAGGCAACTAGAACTGCTCTGCTCAGAAAGGGGCGTTCACGCATCCGCGTGAAGCCCACCAGTGTGGCCGCAGCAAGCAGCACCGCAACCAACCGCAGATGCCAGGGGAGAAGGGCCTGAGGTCCTCCACTTCCTTGCGGAGAATGAAGCAAGTACAGTGCAACGAAAAACAAGCTGAGAAGCAGGCACAACATTGGCCACGATATCAGAGCAGATTGAAGCCATATATGCCGAATGGATCTCCGCGGTGCCATCCTTGCCAAATTCCGTAACCCTTCCTTGATAAAAACCTCGTACCTCTGCTCCAACTGTTGGAGTGTTTTTGCCTCGTCAGTTTGTAAATAGCCCAGCTCTCCCTTCGTGCGCAGCATGTCGAGAGTAATCTCGTCCTCTCGCGTGAAGTCAGACATAATGATAATACGCCTCTCAGCCCTGCATGGATGCCTCTCTGAACGAAGAAAAGCGAAACAAAACAGCAAGACGGACGACTCAAGAACTCACACGTGGGGGGCAGCACATACGCCTCAAGAAATGACGGCGAATCATTCTCTTCAGAGACTTGTTTTGTCTTCCTTTTGGTATTCCCGTTTTTTTTTTGTTTTGGCGCCGCTACAACATGGGCTAGAACACAGCACTGCGCGCCACACTAGGAAGCACCAGATGCGAAAAAAAGGAAAGAAAAAAAAACGCACAAAACTTCACAGCTGCACCGCCACCCCCGCATTGGCTTTTCCACCCGCCGTCTCGGCGGGAATCGCATCCCCAAAGGAAGAACCGAAGAAAAAAAGGGGAACAAGGCAATATCTGCTGCTTTTCATCTTGTCTCTCCTTCTCTTTTTAACACAACTTAAGTAGAACTCATCGATCCACCGATGCTTCCCTCCGTCTCCTCCCATGTCTCACTCGCTTCTTCGTCTTCATTGTCGTTATCGGACGGCACCGCTGATGTGGCGTTGTCCAGAGCGGTGCCGGTCTCATCATCATCATCATTATCGCTCTCCGCCTCATCATCATCATCATCATCCGTCTCATCATCATCATCCGTCTCATCATCATCATCATCCGTCTCATCATCGTCCGTGTCATCGTCATCATCATCACCGGAGGACCAGAAGCTGTCATGGTCCAACTCACCCTCGTCCTCGTTTTCGCCAAGGTCGTCCTCGTTCTCGGCATCACGGCTGCCTTGGGGCAGCGGAAATGTTTGCTGCCCCGGCAGCGGCCCTGAGGAGGTGGAGAACACTCGCACAACTGCCTCGGCATCCTGCTCGAGAATCGCGGCACAGTAGCGATCTGACGGATCAACCGCAAACGCCCTGAAGGGCGGGCGCACCTCAGTTGAGAAGATTGTTTCAAAAGTGCAGCTCTCCACAGCCGAAAGGACGGGAGAGGTAGAGTTTGTTAAACTGGAAACTTCTCGAAAACTGTAAATCACTCGGCCATAGGCGTTGGTGTGAAAGCTGCTGGTATTCTTAAAGGAAGGTACAGTTCGCAGCATCGTAAACGTCCGCAAGTCCCACACCTTCTCGTCAATCATAACAAGAAGGTTGGAAGGATGAAAAGCGTTACAGAACGACTCTGTGAAACGGTCAAAACGGTATATGGGCTTGTCGCTGCAGCGAATGTCCCATAGAACGGCATCACTGAGAATGAGCTGCGATGAGGAGTCGAACGTGGCAACGTTGTCCATATTTTCACCTAACCACGACGGATCGCTAAAATGATGCACTTCACGCTCTGCAGCAATGTCATACAGGCGGCATGTGTGCTGCTCACCACAGGTTGTCAAGAGGTAAGTGTTGGAGTTAGAAAACCGTGCAGCACGGCTACCTTCAACACGGTATATCACAACGGGAAGCGCCTCGCGCCTCATAACAGCCACTGTGTCATCAGCGCTAACTGCAGCAAACAACGTCCCGTCATCTGAGACAGAAACTCTAGCGACTCCTTCATTGTCAAAGAGAAGGTGCTGCTCCAACAATTTATCCCCAGAGGTGTCGTCTGGAAACGTATCAAAAAGGGCTATCGCTCCCTCTGAAGTTCCCACAATCAGTGTATCTCCATTATCACAGAAGGCAACGCAGTCTCCCTGCAGATCATCACCACCCCCTGTGATGTCAAACAAATGGCCCGGATATCGATAAATGAGGTGATTCTCGCTTGTTCTCATACGCAGAGAATAATCGATACCCAGCTTTTGGGCCAGCCTTCTGTTAAAAGCATTTCTTGTGTGATCGACAGGCATATCAAGTGGGTGATACACATGACTCTTTCCCAGGTCGAACTGAGGAAGGGTGGCAATAGGGTTGGTACACTTCTCATGTTGCTGTCTTAAGTAAGAGCGAATGATGCCATCGAGAGTGGGTGCACCTATTGTTGACAACGCCGTCACATCTGTCCCTGCATTAATAGATTGCGGCAAGAGCGAAGGATTCAGGGAAAGATGCGCATCACGACGCAAAACCGAGGCCGCATTTTGAAGCCCTTCAGTTTCTAAGTGCCGAGATATCAATTCCAACAAAGATTCTCGTGAGTAGTTGATGTGTGAACGAGCAATGATGGCTTGTCGTTGCTCCAACTCTACGGGATCCATCGAAACAGTTAGTGGCGCCTGATTGGTTTCGTCAATCAGGAAGCACTTGACATTCTCCATAAAACAACCTGTTGCATGCCCTTCGCTTGTGGCGTAACGTGAACCCATCATAGAAATATATTCCTTCTGAACATCAGTGTACTGTGACCGCAATTCTCGAACCACTGCGCTCACCCCGAGAGCATCAAAAAGAAGACGTGTGTCAGCATAACGTCGGAGAGTCACCATCAGTTGCAAAGCTCGTGCAACTACTGGGAAAACTTGAAGTTTGGCCGACATTGTTGCATCTTTTCTAATTCGTAAAATCTCCAACAAGGTTCGGACGCCATCACTTGCTCTGACTACACCACACACCTGATTAAAGGTTGCAACAGCTGCTTCATCATTTTTATCTGTGGGAAGTACTGTTAGATGCAGCAAAATCTGCAATGCGGTAGCCACACACGGGATCAAATGTGACTCCCTGGATGTATTTCCATTATGAAACGCTGCAGCCAACTCACTTACCATCATAATCAAGTGCACAATACCAGACTCAGGGTACCGCGCATCAGCTATTAAGGGACGAATAAATGGAACAACTGCCAGAACACACAAGACATTTAACGAAGCGGCAAGCAGCTCCCATCGACTCTGAGCAAAGTAGAATTGTGCGCATCGAAACAAAAGTTGGTGAAAGTTGCTGTCAACTAAATTCCGAAAAGCGATAAGCCTGTCACGAGTCAGCAAGCTTTGAACAGTTTCAATCGAGATATCGGGAATACTTGTTGAAGCAGCTGAGAGAAAGTTCAAAACTGATTCAACCTTTGCCGGATCTCGAGGTAACGATACCTCCGGGGACGAATTTGTTACAAGCGCTGACAAAAACCGATGTTTTCTAAAAACGACTCGCGTAGATAGCATCAAATGAGAAATAAGATAGATGTAAAGACACTTCAATGCCGCCAGAGTTAATCCGGGGTACACAACGTCAAACCTCTCGTCTGAAGTATTTAAAAGACGTTCTATTGTACTCACAGTTGTCTGTGGCCCCTGATGGGCGTCAAAGAATGAAACCACACAAGGAAAACTCAGTGCGTGGAAAAGGAAGCCACCAGCACTAACCTGTACTTCATGGTTCGATGCGTTTTTCCACTGATGCAAAATAAAGTTCAATACAGGTTCAAAATATTTGCCATGGTTCCGAAGGAGTCTTTCAAACACAGCACTCCTCGCTAGTTGAAACATCACTATACAGCAACCATAAGTCGTTGAAACCTCCAAACGCCCGTTGATCAACGTCATGACTTGTTGTAGACCATCCAATTCCAGGAAAATAAAGGCCAATTTTTTATGGGATAACAAGGCATTTAGTACCCAACCAATCCTTGCAACGATTTCTCTCACCTGCCGATAGTGTTCCTTCGCTAAATAAAGATTGGCATCCCAGCGCAAATAATTCTCTAGTGCATCTTCATCCACAGCGCCATCCTCTTCCTCGAGTCCGAGCAATGCCCTTCCGTGTTCCTCTGCATATTCCTCCGCTTTTGCAGCCGCATCCGCAGCACTTGTCAAGTCAACACTATCCAGCACATGGATCATAGATTCTATCGTCTGAAACTGCAGGGCTGGTAAAACAGCTTCGCGTTGATTGCAAAGAGCTCCAACGACAGCGCAGTTTAGCATAAACTCTTCCAGTTTGAAGTTGATATCATCCGGTTTCATTGTTTGTATGTACAAATATCGTTGCCACAGAACAACTTCTTCATGGGGCTTTTTGTACTTGTAGCGAAACACACGATTCTTCGTTTCGTTTTCTGTAGGTGAATCTACATTTTGCAGCCAGCGTACCAGAACTTCCTGTCCTGCCGTTATCTCCACGATTTCACCCATATCGCATGTTCCACCTTGACTTCCATAATCCCACGCCGGCCCGCGACCAACCTTCTCGCCTTTCTGCGGCTCCCAACTCTCACCAATTTTTTGACGGTTTACTTCTACTTCATTTAGCTCCACCTTCCTCATTTTGAATGGTCTCCCCCCCATCTCAAATTCCTCAGTGTTCAATATTGTTTTGGTCCGCCGACGCTCAGATTTCTCACCTTCATTGTTAATGTCAGAAACTCCTTCTGTTTGAGTGTGTATAGGAATATGCTCCTGAGCCATGTGTTGTAGACATGGGCTAGCGTTTTGGCCTTGAACTACAGATGATGGTAGAAGCGGCATCCCGCTTGCCAGCATAATCCTATTGTTACCGGTGGTCTCTGGTGACGCTTTCCGCGAACTTGTGGGAGAATTTCCACCACTGTGAATGACGGCGGAATAGTGCCTAAAAGGTGATCCTCTTTTTTCTCGAGAATATGTCGCACCGTGTTTCTCAGGATGACCAAAAATTCGATGAATAAGATGTCTTACTCGCTGCAATAATAACTGAGGCAACTGCTGACTAATAGCCTCACCAACAGCCTGGTCGTCCTGATCGAGCATACTAAAAGTTAGCGAAAGTGCCAAGAGACGCTTTCGTCGACTCTTTTCCTCCACGACAACTCTACAAAGGTCATACGTCGACAAAGGATCCAAAAAACTTTCTCGTGAACCTTCCACAACTAGCAACGCAGAATAAGTAGCTAGAATCTGAGTTTCTTCCATACTTTTAGTGTGATTGATAAAAGCTCTCTCTAGGGATTCGACCTCGCTTAGAGTAGAGGGTGCCTCATGGACTATAGTGGCATCCACAATTTCTCCCATATAATCACAGAAGGCTGTGTTATGGTGAATTGCATGTGTGAGAGACTCGAATGGCACACGATCATGCATATTCAATGTGTCAGTGTAGACATCAGCGCATCGCTGGTGTTCTTCATAAAGCAATTTTGTCAAGCGCCCCCAGAGAAAGAGGTGAACCTCATCATACCGCTGCAAAAGTGACATCGTAACTTCTATATTTTCTCCAGTGCCTCCCACCAGTAACTGGGACCCGGAAGCATTTCCTCTTTCAGCTGATTCAATGTTCTGTTTTAGTGTCTTAATCTGTTTTTGCACTCTCAGTAAGCGCTTCATGACATCTTTAACAATACCGACCGATGGACTCGCCATTACGACGTCATCCTCCTCGTACGAGAGCTGCTCCGAATCACGTTGGCTACTATCATTCTGTGTCCCAAATGTTTCTGTAGTTTCGTTATCATTCATCATTATCTGACCCAATTGGTCACCACCTATTCCATAGCGACTTCGCTGCATTTTCCTATTTCATTTTCAAACGACAAAAAAAAGAACAAAAGAACAAAAGAAAAAGTGAAAAGTGAAAAGCAAAGAAAAAAAACAAATTGGTAACAAAGATCATATAAAGCACGCGCCACGAAAAAGGCTAAAGACGACCAATCAGTCGTATAGAAAAAAAAAACAGGCAAGTAATACGCAGCGTTTTTCTGTTTTTCCTGTATTTTCTTTTACACAAGCGGACAGCCAAATTGACCGCAATACCAACTGCAAAACCACCAACAACAAAAGGGTGTCAAATATCCTTCAAATAAAACTAAGTACATACCAAGTAACGTTTAGTTCGGTCTTCTGTTCGTTTGGCACGGTGCACACACATGGTCTTAAGAAGTGGCCGCCACGCACATCAAATATAAGGTAGTAATACACGGGCTAAAATGAAAAAAAACGGATTAACACAAAAAATCAGGCTCTTCAGACCTCAGGTTCCTCACCCGCACTGGCCCATTTAAAAGGAACCATTCGGAGAGCATTAATATGGTATCAATCCTTCAGAAAAGAGAAGATGAGAACTTCATGGATCATTTTTCACTTTTATGTTCCTTTTTGTTGGTTTTTTTTGTTAGACTAGGTTAACAACCAATTCTCCTGGAATCACATTTTTCTTGAAAACAGGGTTTGGGAAATTCGTATTTGCTCGCCTATCCAGGTATCACAGTTGTCTCGACTAATGAACCCATCCGCACCCTCCCCCACCCCCGTTTACACCTATCCCCTCTCTCTTTGCTCTTCCTCTCTAAACATAAACGTTACAGCTGTTTTCTGTAAACATAAAAGGGAGCCTCATCATTCCAGTCGGTGCGTAAGTGAACCCGAGAAACTAGCTTCAGAGGATGATCAGCCAAAAGCTTATCATTTAGCTTACGCGATGTTACCACACAAAACACTGTTGGTACCGAAGCGACCACTTCCGTTAGCCTTCGCATTAACTCATCATCAAACATCCATGAATGTGTAAAAATCACATTTACCTTTTCTTCTATCAAGCGCGAACTGTAGTTAACAAGATCACCTTGAAGAAAAATAGCGTTCTTGGCATCGAAATACTCTGGGTAGTACTTTTTGGCTCTTTCAAAAGCTATAGTGGCATTACGTTGGCGAGAAGGAATTACTTCAACACCCACCACCTTTTTACAATGAGTCTCCGCCAACACCTGAAGACATACATTTCCTACGCCACTTCCGATATCACAAAAGACAGTGTCATTCTCGATTGCTATCGTTGACATCTCCATGCGATTTAAAAGAGCATTACCACCCATGCAGAGACGGAGCTGGGGCATGATTACCGAAGACCACAGCTTCCGAACGTCGTCGATGTCAACAACACCCATCTGAGCGAAAACATTAGGCTTCACGGTAACATGCTCCTCACCCATATCCAACTGGCCCAACTCGTTGTAACTTTCCGTTAGGTGCTCGAATATTCGCTGGGAAATGATGTTGAAGTTCGCAGGAGGTTCTCGCAATCGAATGGGTTCACTAACTGCTTTAAACGAGTGGGTATTCAAATTCCCCAGAAACGTCAGTCCATAACCAACAGCGCACCCCACGCCAGAGGAGATCACAAGAAACCGAAACAACCTCGGTCGGAACAAGGATGCAAAGGTCACGAACCCAAAACCTGCGGTTAAAAAATACCACAAGGGCACCATCACCACCTAAACTAGAAAGCTGGGAAAACAAATAAAAGGCACCGCCTCCAAAACACAGGCAAAAGAAACAAACGCGGACTCGCACCACACCCATACCAAACCAATATTTTACCCGGAGGCCAACCCCGCACATCGCAGAAAAACACAACAACAACCCAACGCACACAGACACACACGCACCGCCTTCTCGACCGGGACACCAGCCGCGACCCGGCCGCCAACCGCGACCCACCAAACACCCAACCACCAAAAAAAACCAACGCAATAGCCCAGCCTCTGGCAGCCGCGGCTTCTACGCCTAATGGCGCGTTAGAGGGGAAATGGGCAAGAGACCCTGCCCCTCACCACCCGACTGGGAATGGGGATTTTTTCCTGACACCGACATACCTTTTCCCCACGTTGGTAAAAAAAAACCAAAAAAACACTATGTATTTTATTAAGCATCATGGTGTTCCTAAGCGTCGGATTCATAGCTCAGTGGTAGAGCATTCGGCTGCAGTCCGAACGGTCCCCGGTTCAAACCCGGGTGGGTCCTATCTTTTTCAAGATGCTCACCTTCAACAACAGGCAATGGGTTTTTTTTTCTTATTTATTTA
>NW_008825860.1:16293-21457 GCF_000691245.1 Trypanosoma grayi | reverse complement strand
ATATATATATATATATATTGCACCAGAAACAGTTATACTACAGTCCAAATCTGTTTCTTCTGTCACCGCCGCCCCTTGTGCGCCGCAGTGAAGGGCTACTTGACCAAGCACTTTTCGAATTGGGCGGCACCTCCCACAGCCACCACCTTCCTGGCAGCTTCTTCTTCCTTTCGTTAGCTGTAGAGGTCATCGTCACCAGCATTGTTGCCTGCGCTGCCGTTGCCACCCTCGTCGCCACCGCTTCGGTTGCCACCAATGTTGAGGTTATTATTGCCAAAGGCTCGTGACTGCTGGAGAGATGTAGCGAATAATTCGTACTTTCGGATGTCTGCATCGCTGACAGAACGACGTGCCCCACGCATAGCCTCCTCCACATGGTGTCGGGTGATCTCTGGCACTGGATCGATGTCTTGATTGCTGTCGAGAGCGCCATCCTGCCTTAGTTGCTCCAATTGAATCTCCTTCACAATTGATTCACGAATAGCCATCTTGCATGCTCGTTGGCAGATTCCCGCAAGATCGGCACCGGAGAAGCCGTGTGTGGCTGCGGCAATCTGATCCAGATCCACTTCTCCCGCCAGAGGTGATTTTCGGAAATTCGCCTTGAGAATGGCCACGCGCGACGCCTTATCCGGCAGCGGGATATAGAGGAGTTGATCCAAGCGTCCAGGACGCATAATGGCAGGGTCCAGAACATCTGGGCGGTTGGTGGCTCCAATAATGAAGACATTCTTTTTGGTGTTCATGCCGTCCATCTCTGTGAGAATCTGGTTGATGACGCGATCACTGGCACCATTATCACCGTGGCCACCACCACGTGCCCTTGCGACAGAATCCAGTTCATCAAAGAAAAGAACACACGGGGCGGCAGCGCGGGCCTTGTCGAAGACATCACGTACATTTGCCTCTGACTCACCAAACCACATTGTTAGCAATTCTGGACCTTTAATAGAGATAAAGTTTGCCTGACACTCGGTGGCGATAGCCTTTGCCAAGAGTGTCTTACCGCATCCAGGCGGGCCATAGAACAAAACACCCTTAGGTGGTGACACGCCATACTTTTCGAACTTCCACGGAAACTCAACTGGGTACTGCACAAGTTCCTGCAACTCCCTCTTGACATCGAGGAGACCACCAACGTCGCTCCACGTGACGTGGGGTGTCTCCACGTGTGTTTCACGAAGCGCGGAGGGGTTCGTCTTCGACAGCGCATCATGGAAATGATCATTTGTTACTGCCATGGAATCGAGCACCTCTGCATCAATTGTATCGTCATCCCAATCGACAACAGACATCTTTTCCCGAACGCACTGCATCGCAGCTTCCGTACAGAGCTGTGCAAGATCAGCACCAACGTATCCATGACTGTCTTTGGCTACCTTCTCCACGTCGACGTCCTTATCGAGCTTCATGTTCTTGGTGTGAATGCGGAGAATTTCTAAACGGCCAATTTCATCTGGTACACCAATATCCAATTCACGATCAAAGCGTCCAAAACGACGGAGTGCAGGGTCAATGGAATTGGGTCGGTTCGTCGCCGCCATGACGATGACCTGTGAACGAGACTTCAGTCCGTCCATGAGTGTAAGCAGCTGAGAAACAATGCGCTTCTCCACCTCACCCTGCGCCTTCTCTCGCTTCGGAGCAATGGAATCAATCTCATCAATGAAGATGATAGACGGGGCGTTCTTCTCCGCCTCTTCGAAAGCCTTACGAAGATTTCCCTCTGACTCACCCGCCATCTTGCTCATGATTTCAGGGCCATTGATCAAGAAGAAGAACGCACCTGTTTCGTTCGCAACAGCACGCGCAATCAGCGTCTTGCCACTGCCCGGCGGACCGTACAACAAAATACCGCGTGGAGGTTTGATTCCAATGTTCTTGAAGAGCTCAGGGTGACGAATGGGGAGTTCGACCATCTCGCGGATCTGCCCCAACTGCTTGCGGCAGCCACCAATATCATCGTAGCCCACATCATCAAGGCGCTCTTCATCTTCTCGACGAATCGGGTCGCCTTCGCAATGAATGACTGTATCTGGAGAAACGATGCAGAATTCACCTGGATCCACCTCAACCACCTTGAACTCCACCGAACGCATGGCACCACGGCAGATAAACAAGTCATCCTTTTTCACAGGGCGGTAGGCCTCCAAAAAGTATGGCTTAAGGAACGTCTCAAAAAGATCACCTGTGAGGTTCTTTACTGTGTCATCTATCGGGAGAATGTGAACACGGTTGCCGTAAGGAACATTCTTACAGCTGCTGACATGAATGGTATCACCAAGGTGAATGCGGATGTTGCGACGCGCCAACTTGTTTATCTTGATCATACCCTCTTGGCATTCATCATCTTCCATAGCAATACAGAGAGTAGAGCGGTGTTTCTTGCCCTTAAGCATTACTGTATCTCCGCGGAAGATGTTCAGCTCCTCCATGCGTTTTGGGTTCATTATTATCAGGCTATTGTCATCGCCCTGTAAATCATCAACAACGAGCTTATTGGGCTTCAGGGTCTTTTGAGGTTCTGTGGGGGCCGACATTCTTTTTCGTCTGAATAAATTGGGTTGTATGCACTTTCTTTGTTTTGTTGGCATCAGTAGACAAAAAGGAGAGATTAAAAGAGGAGTGTGGAAGGCACAAAGAAACCGTCTCTCTCTGTATGTGTATGTATGTATGTGTGTGTGTGTGTGTGTGTGACGGAGGGGGGAGGGGAGGGGGAATAATGCATATTACAACAGCACGCCCAATCAAAGAAGCGAACGAGACAAACTCAGTACCCACACTTCAGATGAGATGCTGTATATATATATATAAAAGCACACACAAAGACAGAAAGAGAGAGAGATAGTCTGTGGGGGGAATGGAAGATACGCAAATATGCAAGAAGAAGGCACGGAGCTCGCTCCCCCCATAGCTCGCCCTTTCTATCCCTCTCTCTCGCACACACACTGTATGGACGTGTGTGCATTCGGGCATGTGTGTGTGAGTGTCTTCTTTCATTCTTCCTGCGTGCCGCCACCTCCACGTCACCGCTGCTGTCCCGCTCGCGCGAACCAAAGGTGCGGACAACTGCTCCGTCAGCAACACCAGTATAACCGGAAACAAAAACAAAAAAATGAAGAAGAACACTTACACCCAAATAACCCCTCGTCACGAATTGTCACGCGTCACAAGTTCCTTCTACCCAAACACTGAAGCAAAAGTGTAATAGGTACCACCCACCCACACAATCATTGCAAACAAAAGGTAAAAGTACCATCTGCGTTCGGCAACGTCGTCCGGAAGCTTAAAAAGGAGCGAAATATACTCCGAAACAGATAACTCATTGTGTCTCCCACTATCCACAACACGATCAGTTAACAAAGCCAACAAAACTGGCATGGTGATCATGAGGTGCACCCCGGTGAAGGCCCCAAGAAAACTCGCAAAGACATTGATAGTGTCGGCACCAATGGAGCCAGCAAGTACGCTAAAGAAAATATTTAGGGAGATACGAACAAGGTACGCCTCCTTACGATTCCTCCGCAAATTGATGCCGAGGGCCCTGTCGACCAATTGAATCGCCGGCACGTACTGAATGGGGTAACCGAAAATGAGACTCAGACCCAGTAATACCTGCAGCAGACGTTTCATGGTGCTAGGCGGAAGTGCGAGCACTACAGAGGTCTGCAGTGCCCCACCGAATGCCATATAACCGAGCAAACCAAATACAAAGTAGAGTGCCACGACACTGGTAAGCGTCCACTTCACCAGTGAGGGAAATCGCCGGCGGTCCTCCGGCGCCATGCTGTTCTCCACGGGTAGCACAACACCGATGCCCTCGAGGGAAAACATGTGCCCTGAAATAAACACCAATACCCGCATTGTTGGGACAAAAAACGCCGTTCCTGGAGCTAGCCCTTGTGTTGACAAATTTTTTACCTCCTCTGCGGTCACTCCTGCAAGCACAACTGCAACAAAAACCGCGGCAATCATTGACGCATACGCCAATGCGCCCATGCGGTTAGAGAAAAACGTCATGGGCGTCACCACCAATGCACTAAGAACCACAAATGCTTCATACATGTGCTGAATATTGAATAGGGCAGCGAACATGGACGAGGCATACTGAATGTACACCACGCAAAAGCCGAATTGGGTAAATATAAGTGAGAACCTAGTGAAGTGCATCAAATTGCGACCCAAGACGTACTCGACAACGGCGGGATACGTTCGCACTTCAACACGATTAATCTTTTGTTTTGCGTAGAGAAGAGCCAACGCACAGTCAATCATTAACACTCCCAGGAGGAGAAAAAGTACGACGCCGAGTCCATAGCCTGCGTCTTGATAGTACGTGGGCAACAAAAAGACACCGGCCCCAACGTTCCCCTTGAATATATGGAATGCTGCGCGGCCCATCGTGCTGTGCACCTCCTCCCGCTGTGCGACGGAGGCAACACTCCGTAGTGAACATTCCACCACATCATTCAGCCGCTCCCCCAACGAGTGGATATCGTACTCTTCCTCACTCACAGTCTCGTCCACTTCATCATTGTCAAAACTGTCACCATAGTTGACTCTTACATTTTTCCTTTTATCACTGCCACTTTGTTGTTTTATTTCACCTTCCACCGTCACATCCGTAGTAGTGTGGTAATTAGGCGGCACGTGATGCGCGGCGTGGTGCAGCATTGACCGGTGCGGCGAAACCTCCGCAAAGGTGGTGGGCGGTTTATCCTGGGAGTGCGCAGCGGGGGGTGGTGTGCGTCTCCTGCTCCCCTCCGACAGCGCAGACGAGCGCCGCTCCTCACTGCGCCACGATGGGACGGTGCGCAGCGCGGTGTCTCTTACTGACGCGCTGCTGCTCACCGGCAGATGAGATTCCTTCACACTACCACGACAGGATTCGTTTTGAACTGGCAGCGCATCAGCGACATCCTCTGTGCTTGGTGCTGTCGCAGTTCCGCCGGTGCGTGTGTGCGTTGCGGTGCGAGCGGCAACGGCATCAACAGTTTTAACGGCACGTGAAGATTCGGCGTCTTGTGAGGCCATTTATTTTTGTCTCTTTCCCTTCCAAACACTACTACATTTCCACGCCGAACAGAAAGCACAGGAGGAAGCAAAGAAATATATATTTCTACTCCAAGGAACATCGATGCGTTTAACACTCTTTACCCCCCCC
>NW_008825860.1:0-16207 GCF_000691245.1 Trypanosoma grayi | reverse complement strand
AAAAAAAAAAAAAAAACCAAAAAAAAAAGGGAAACAATATTCACCTTCCCCCCAACTTTCAATTTCGTTTACATCACTCTCGCCTTCGCTATAAGTGCTGGCAGAGAGAGCTTAAGCGCCTCGTAACTCTTCGGATGCTGCAGGATCATCGCTCGGCATGCCAAGTCGTTGCCAATGCCCCAGAGTGCACGGTTCCCCTGCAGCAGGATTGTGTCCATCTCCTGATACTTGAGCATTATGTCAATAATGAGGCTTGTGAGGTTCACAAGGCAGTGCTGCCCACCAAACGACAAAAGTCCACCATCAGAGAAGCATATCTCTATTGCCTTCTTGTGCTGTGCAATCTCTCCGAGAAAGTTCATGAGAACCTCCATGAGGAACACCTGATCCTGTTTTCCCTCCGCCAGGTACACGACGTGCTCTAAAATGTGAAGGGCCACTAGTGTCTCTGCGTTTTGCGGATCAGCATAGAGAAGGGTGGTGAAAAAGCTGAATCCAAATTTCTGCAGCACAGTTGTTTCCTTGAATCGCTGCAGCGCGGCGTGGACAAGTCTCAAGGCGCGGTATCCAAGTGCCCCCGCGAAATCTGGTTTGTGGCTTCCTGTTGAAATGTTGTGAAGGAGGACGGTGGCAAACTCCGCAATCTCCTCGTTCCCCGGGTAAGCCTCCATTGCATCGAGGATCATCTCCACTCCGTTCCCCTCCACAAGCAGATGCTGCGAGTCCGTCTCACCAAAGCTGACGTTCCACATCGCACGAAGGCACAGATAGACGATCGCCTCGTCGTTCGCAAACTGCCGCAGGCTGGTGACGATGCACTGCACCCCGCCAGACGTCAGGATACTCTCCACAAGATTCGGGCGTGACGTGTGTTCGCACAATTTCTCCGCCGCCGAGCGTGCAATCTCGCGGTCAGTGAAGTTCGCCATAATCAATACAATCCGTGCTATATCGTTTTCAACATACCACGTGTTCCACACTTCATCAAACGTAACTTGCTGTTGAATGCGTTCTAACTGCTTGTTCGCGAAGAGATGCTTCACAATGGAGACAATAGATACAACGCGGTTCACCACGCCCTCCCGGTGATGGCGCACCTGCGACTGCAAGCCGATAAGTTGGCCACAATCGTTAAACGCAGGGCATCCAGCTGTCCGCACGTTCCCGCTAGCTTTGAGGTAGAATAAATCTTCGCGGCAGCGCAGCACTTCTTCAAACCGTTTCACCTCCACCACCGAGGCGTTTTCATCATCTTCCGGGTCGTCGTGAGTTGTGGCACTCTCACCGCCGGTGTCTTCACCTACGGGGTGCTGCACCACGAGTATGACGTCACCCTCCCGCACGGCTGCCCAATCCTTCTTGATGAGCGGCAGCTTCGCTGGCGTGACGTTGAAGATGCCGTACTGCTCACATGCCACGAGACAGTAATCCATATAGTCCGGGTACGACGCGGAGAAAAATAAATTCTGCGGTAGCAACTTGACCTCAACCGGCTTCTTCTTTGATCCCTCAAAGAAGACAGCGGTGAGTTGACTGGCAACCGCCGGGGAGTTCACAACGTGCGTGGAGGTGAGCAGAATGCCGGGTGATATAAGTGTGGCGGTGCCGCGACCCTTAATGCGGCAGACAGCAGGGATGTTCGCTCGATTGCTGCTCGTCAATGTTGATGCCATCGCTTATCTGTCCTTGTTTTTTTTTGTGTTTAGGATGCCTTCCCCCTCTACACTTCGCTTTAGAATTAACAGTGAAAAGTCAAAAGAAAACTCGTCATACCAAGAAAACAACCGAATCAGGTAATGGGCCGTGGGTACACACCCAGTAAAAAAAAAAAAAAAGAAATGCCCCCGCTGACCACCTCCACTCAAACGATAATCACTAATAAAATACAAGAGACGTAGAACAAAGATTCCTTAGACAGAGAAGCATCCACGCTTGCTTGCTTGCCTCTAAATATCGAAGGCGGGCACACAGGCAGTACAGCAGACGCTTCCCAACGCATCGGCACAGGGGAAGTGAGGCGTTTCTCACAATTTTTTGTTTCGTTCCTTTTAACGTTTTTATCCTTTTTCTTGACCTCTGTCGGCTTCTTCACTATACAATGGCTTTGCTAGGGATACTCCCACTGTTTTTAACGTCTCGCATAGAGTTGTAGTTCTCACGAGTCGCGAGGTCGCCAAACGTGTAGGAACTCCTACAGCTAAAACAAAAGGCTGCCTTGCTGTCGGGCGGTCCAGTAAGTGTAGCAGAACACGAGGTGAGTCGCATCATGCAATGTGGACAATTTCCAAAATCAACCACTTCTGATGTGGCGTGAAAATTCTGCAGCTCTACCTCAAGTATCAGATTTTCACGTATGAGGTCCACATCCGTCCTACGCTCGAGTGATTCTTCCTTTGGTTCGAATTCATCATCACAGATCCTCCCCAATGAGACGGGCGATGGCGTTGTTGCTGGTGCTGTTGTTGCAGTCGATCTCTTTGATCGACGCCCCCCCGGGGAAAATGCGCCCTTCTGCAAGCACCACACTGGTCCCGCGGCCCTAAAGGACACCTTGCGACCAGTAGAGAGACTTCTCATTGGCTGCTCATGCAACTTCGCCACCGCGCGCTCCGTCTCGAGTTGTACTTCCTTCAGTTGCGACTCCAGGACCTCAGTTTTTTTCTGCTCACAGCGCAGCTTCGTTCTCGCCTTTGCGAGTTCTTGCTGCATCGCAGCCAAAGCGGCATCCTTCTGTTGAGCTAGAATCTCCGTGCTGTACGGTTTCCTACTCCGCTCGTTCTTGAGCCCGCGTTGAAGATACTGGAGCTGGTGTCTCGCGTTTGTCAGATCACCCTGTACTTGCTTAAGTTGTGTTTCCAGCCTGGTGCACTGTGTCTGGCTATTGGAAAGATCTTCCTGTGCCGCAGCAAACCGGCTCACAAAAGGTTCCGCTTCATTCAGCTTCACACGGAGTTCTTCATTCACATCGCCCAGCTTGGCAATTTCACACCGCTGTGATTGAACCATCACGCTCGCTCCGGCGAGGGTATCGATCACACCCGCCACAGTGTGAAGCGCTGCAGCAATCCCTTTTGTGTCCCGAACAGGACAGAGATCACTGTCAGCGAAGGACAACGCCTCTGCCGCATTCCCCGCCACCGAGCGGTGCCGCTCGGCAGTGTGTAGCAGCAGCCGAAGTGCCTTCTGCAGGTCATCCGAGAAGTCTACATCCATCTCTCCGGCGCGGATGCGGTTTTGGAAGATATAATCCTCAAAATTAGACACCACAAAAGGGGGTGAGACATCATCGATGAGTTTCGCACCCTCACGCAATTTAGCCCAGGCTTTCCCTTCGATGAGACCATTCGCCATGTGTTGCGCCGCCTTACACTGCCACTTCCGCCAATATCTCTGTAGCAGTGTCTTTTCGGCGACATCGCTCAGCGATGCCACTGCACGCCTCACAATACGCAGCAGGCGTGGTTCTGTGGTGGGCGACCATCTCTGTCGCGGCCGCGTGACGGAGGACCACGACCTTCCAGAGAGAGGGTACTCAAACTCGCTCAGGAAACGTTTTGCCGTGTCAAAGTGATCCCTCGCCAGCATGTTGGTGGCCGCTTCGAAGGAAAGTTTCTTTGGCATTCGGTCAGGTTTGGTACCTTCCACCTTCGTCACATCGTACTCGTTAGCATCCGCATCTGGTACGGAGTTACCGTCCGTTTCTGATAATGGTTCCTCGAGGGGCTCATGGCGAATGGGGGAAAGAAACTTTTGGAAACCATATGACTCAACCTGTAAATTGTTTTCCGCAGCAACAGAAGCCATCGGCAGCGCTTGCTTTGAAATAACAGTTTCATCAGGTTTGCTGACATCCTCGGTACCCAGCGCCGATGCCCGGTTAGGCACACTGTCACCATTATTCACATTGCTTACTGTATTAGCATCAGGTGTGTCGGCGTCTGTAACAACAGCCACAACACAAGCATTGCCCTTATTTTCTCTCTCCATCCCTAGAGGCAATGGTGAGATTTCAGAAGAGTAGTCGGCAGCAATGGGCGCGTCTGCACGTGTGGCATCATCACTGCTAACAGAGGACTGTGGGCAGAACGAATTAGCATTCGGCTCCGGGCCATACTTTTTTACGAGCTGTCGAATGACAGCTTCCTCTCTCCCTTTGAACTTACGCAGCGTGGCGTCCACCGTTCCAATCTTCGCCGGCTCATACCTCTGGTAGATGGAAATCAGGCGGCTGCGATAACTTCCCGTTACGCTCTCATCGAAGACTGGAGAGAGAGGAACTGGCGTGTTTGGAGCATGCTGTGAGTTGGCACCATCGCAGACCGGCACTTCTTCAGTGACGGGCGGCTCCGGGCCGTACTTCTTTATCAGCTGACGTATCACCGCCTCCTCCTTCCCTTGAAATTTTTGCAACGTCCCGCTCACTGTGCCTAGTTTTGACGGCTCGTACTTACGATAGATGGCGATAAGGCGGTCGCGGTAGCTTGCGGCAGCGTTAACTACCGGAACTGGTGTTGACAATCCCAGAGAAGCTTCTCGATCAGGCGAGAGAGGGGATGCCCCACCACTGTTGAAGCCGTCACGATCCGGTTCCGGTCCGTACCGCTTTATAAGCTGCCGAATGACGGCATTTTCCTTCCCCTTGAACTTTTTCAGCGTAGCATCGACTGTTCCAAGCTTCGCTGGTTCATACTTGTTATAAATCGCCAACAGTCGGCTGCGATAATCCCCCCGAGGAGACAAGGGAGAGGAAACTGCCGTTGCCGCCGCTGCGGAGAAATGCTGCTGATTGTGGTGGCCAAGGGGCTGAAGCACCACAACGTCAGCAGATGAAGAGAGACCAAGAGAAGCTGGTGTGTCTTCTTCTCGAATGACACGTGGAGTGGACCTCACCTTTCGGTCGTGCATTTCAGCCACGTGCAGTTGAAACTTTTCCCACAGCGGGCCCTTTCCTACGGCTTCTTGAATCATTGTAAAAATATCACTAAACGGCGTCTCCGATGCAACTTCCACGTGAACTTTAGACTTCACCGGACCTCCGAGAACGTACAGCTTCATTAGCGAGAACCAGACTTCCCAGCTACTGGAGTTCCGTCGCGGTGAAGAACACGGCTAGATTCTTCAAAAAAAAAAAAAGTACTCCTTTACCTGCTGTCTATAGAACCAGACATACCGAATAGAGAAGAAAATCAAAAAAAANCACAGTACATGAAATAGATTAATAAATAGCACACCAAGCACATAGTCATATATATATATATGTGTATATGTATATCAGGTATTTCACAAATCACACGCGCAGCTCCAACAGCAGTTCGCCAAAACGGCACTCTCTCTATTTGCCCCCTCCCCCGACAAATTGTAAATCACAAACGAAAAAATAAAAGGAAGAAGCCACGCACCGTCATTCAGTAATCATCATTCAATCCACTCCCTTCCTCCTCTCCTCTCTAAACAGAGCTCCTCACAAAGCCTACAGTCGCGTAAATGTCGTCACTCGCACAGTACACCAGATGCACACACCTCTTCCACCTAGAATCCGGTCCTGCAGCACTCAACAAACATGAACAGTCATCACAGAAGATATCTATTAACACACAGACCACTAAAACATCACGGGCCAGTGGCGGTAACACACACAGAGACGTCACTTACCAGAGTACCCCCCAGCTGACTCACTCCGTCATTATGGATATCGTTCAACCAGGTCGCGTTAACCCGCAAAATTATGGGTCTTCTATGAATACCATATCAGGCAATGGGCCCCCCAATCGTATACAGAGCCGCAGCGGAATGCCGAATACCCTTCGAGGCGGTGGCCATTCGGCAAAGCAGCAGCCCTTCATTCCGCCTGAATTCATCCCTACGCTCCAGCACACGGCGCACGTCACCCCCCACCGTATAATTCTTCAGCGCCCCCCATGTGTCCACCGCACCCTGCTGCAGCACCACGCTGCCAGACGGACGGTACTGTTCGAAGGTCCACTGCCCATGACGCGCCACAACCGCCTGGCTCACAATGCGCTGGAACGCCGTTGCCTCATCGCAGGCCAGAAAAGTGCGTTGCAGGTGCTCAGCGCACACAAGCTCAACAACGCCTACACGAGCATCGGCAGAGGTTGGTGTTGCCATGGCTCTGGACAGCCACCCTTACCTTCCTAATGTGCACGAACGTGTGTCTATCACTTGACCATGAAGCAAGGAAAGGATGCATGCAGTGTTCGTCGAGGGGGGGAGAGGAGGAGGAGGAGGCGGAAGAATAGAGAGAGCAAACTCCACCAAGAGAGAACCAACTCGGCAGTTGGAGAGCAATAAGTTCACACTCACAATAAGGGAGAACAAAAGCGTTATCAAACCCACCAATCGACAAAGGAAACGCGAGGGTCTCACCTGTTTCTCCTTTCCTCAGAAGAGAAAAAAAAAGAAGTGAAATGAAAAGTAACATTCCCTCAGGGAGTCATCGTCTAGTCTCTTCTGGTTCCCGCAACATTGACGTTGAATAATGCCTCATTACGACATGCCTTTCGAACAAAAACTCCTCCAAGGACTACATGAGAACCAAGCACAAGTAGTGAGATATCCTTCAGCTCAATCCATCCTCCAATCGCAACGCTGCTGGGGTGGTCAGAAGGGAAAAATTAGTGCTGCAAAACAAAAGAGAGAGAAGCATCTAACCTTTATCCAACCATCCCCTTCTCGATTCACGTTTTCAGCCGATGTGCCTCGTCCTCCCTCTTCGCATTATTCGAATAATTTCTCCTTTCTTTTCTCCTTTTTTGTTCGTACGCCTCTTTTTTGGTTTCTTTTGTTGAATTCCTTTTTTTTTTTCGGGGGCAAGCCACACATTTCTTCAGCGATGTTGAGTGCGCAAGTGTCGCTTCCGCCAAGTGGCTATTTGGTTGCCTCACGAATTATGTCATCACGCAGACGACGTGCCAGGTCAATCGTCATCTTCTTTTCACCATCCTGAAGACCATTCGATTTTGCGTTTGGTTTCTCACCGTTGGCAGCAAAATCCTTAAGCTCCTTTTCACGGTTCGCCTTGTTCCGTAAGAGGATCTTTTCACGCTGCTCACGCATGTATTTGGCACGGGCTTCCATTTCCTCCAATGAGGGTGCGGCTTTTGTTGGATTTGCCTCGGGCTGCTGCTCGGGCGGCTTGGCGGTCGCCGGAGCGACTTTCTCCGCCACCTTCGCTTCGAGCTCCTTGAAGGAGGGCTGAATGGAGGGAAGCGCCTTGAAGCCGAAGCCCTTAGCGGCAGTCACACGCGCCGGTGCGGCGGAATTGGACGGGGCCGATGCTGAGGGTGGCACCGCAGCTGGCACTTTCTGCTGCGGCTGCGACTGAGACTGAGGAGCAGAAACACGTTGTGGTGTGTTGTCTAGCGATGGCGACCCTGATAGGGAAGCCGGCATCTCCTGTGTTGCAGTGATGCGGCGCAGCATGGTTTCCTGACGCACCTCAAGTGCACGGGCCTCCAGTTTTTGAACATTCTGTACCTTCTCCTCTTCGAGAGCCTTTAGCTTTTCCTTGGACGCTTCGGAAGTGGGGCCACCCGACTGTGTGGCCTCCTTCTCCACTTCAGTGGCCACGCGTCGCGCTCGCTCCTCCTCCGCAGCGATAGAGAGGGCGAGGGCTTCTTGTATCTGAACATCCTCCAATTCAATACGCTTCTGCATAATGTTGTCATCCTGCAGTGAGGCCTCAATGGCCAACTTGAGCGCCGTTTCTTCGTCAATCGCCGCCTCGTCAAGGTTGGCGTTGTCGGCGTCTTCACCGTGTTTCTGTTGTTGTAGCAATGCGCGAGAGGCTAGAATATCCAGCTCAATATTCCGACTCACCATCATCGTGTGGAAGCAGCGGAAGTCGTCCATGTAGAAGACATACTTAAGGAACTGTTCGGCGGCCTCCTGTGTGGGGGACACGTCACGCCTGGAGTTATGCACCGCCGCGATGACCCTCTCGAGCGTGACGCCAATGTCCTTCACGAAGGAGGTGAGAAGGTCGTCGATGAGCTTCCGAAACGCGATGTGAATCTCTGTCTCTTCCACCTTCATCTCCCCGTCGTCAGAGAAGATCCAGCAGTTGTCATCCACAAAATTATTGACGGGTGTGCGCCACAGCGGCGAGTGCGTGAACTGCACAATCGATTCCGTGATCCAGCTGTCGTCGGTCATACTATTTGTAAGAATATGTTGTTGTTGCTTGTATAGTGTTGGTGGTTGTTGCTCTTTACCTCAATCGTGATTTATAAGATACCCTACGTCCACAATTTGAGTGGAGGGGAGGGGCCCGGCAATAAAAAGGATAAAAGAAAAGCAACGGTAATAAAGAAAACGCATGTAGTCCCCTTCCCACACACGCACACACACACACACACACATATTCTCTCTCTGTTTTGTCTGGTTAATTCGCACGTTATACGAATGACTCGTCGGCACGGCGAAGACCGCAGCCTGCGCATGCCTCTGCCTCATCGAGGTTTGTCGCCTCGCAATTCCCACACATCCACGAGGAAATGCGGCTGTTCCAACCTGTATCGTCATCATCCCCAATCTCGCCGCCACCTTCAAATGTCTCTTCCTCTTCCCCTTCCTCTTCCTCTTCCTCATCGTCTTCGTCAACGTCATCCACAGAAAGAGACATCACCGCCCTGGAGCCACTGACGGAGGTCTTTGCTGTATTTTCACCAACAGTATGAGCCTCAGTTTCGTTCTGTCGCAGTCGCTCGGTTGACGTGTCGGTGTGTGTGGTGGGAAGAGCCGCGTCACGAAATTCCTCCCCAGGAGAAGCAATAGTCGCACCATCTGTCATCTTTGCACCCTCCACCGCTGACGCTGCCAAGGCCGTGACTGCAAATAGAGAAGAGGCACCAGACAGAGAAATTGAAGACCCCGCCTCACTGATAATATGTGAAAGGTCCACACCGCAGCGTTCGCATCGCTCCTGTTCATTCAAAAGTGTCAGACGGAAGCACGAGGTGCATGTGGTATGGGTACGCAGATTTTCCAGCAGACGTTTTTGACCGCAGTCCGCGCACAAACTCGCCGCACAGACGTTCGCCAGCCCGCAACTACGGCATTGCCAGCGGCTAGGAAAGCACATGCTTCGCTCTGTTCGATCGGAACTGCAGCGGGGACACTGATTGCGCTCCTGCAACTCTCCCCCAGAGGCAACAGCTGTATTGCATACGTCACACACCCATGTGATTTCCCTCATATCAAACTGCCGCGGGCCACCACACGCGCTGCAGCGGCGGTTGTGCTTCTCATTTTCTTTGAAGCCACAAGCCTCACATTTCCACTTGTCCGAAGACAGCCGTGCCCGACAATGAAAGCATCCCTTACGCAACGGGTGGTTGGGGGCACAACAGTGCTGGCACGTCACGATATCAACAGGGGTCTTTGCTGCGCCACAGGAGCGGCACACCCTATCGGAGGCATGTTGGCACCTCGACCCGCACTTCGCACACTGCCAGTGGTGTGGGTGCGCAGAGCCGCAGCGGAAGCACACAAAGGTATCCGTGGTGTTCTTGCACCGGCACATCAGGCAGCGCCACGGCTTTTCAGGCGGAGCTGCGCCGCAACCCAGGCACTTGCTTCGCTCGTCACGATTCGTGCTGCAGCATGTTGTGCAGAGCCAATAGCCAGGCGGAAGCTCACGGTGAGCCCCGCAACACGACATCACCATGACATCCACTGCTTTTCTGCAGTATGGACAACGCCACTCACCAGGAACAGAAGAACTTCCAACCACCTCACAAGCCGCCCTGTGCTCCTCTCTGTCACAGCGTTCGACCGCAGAATTTTGCGACCGTGGTTCCTGGCACTTCGTACAGTTCAATAGTGAGAGGTCAGTATTACGATGGGCGCACGCGTGGCAGATCCACTCGGGCACCGGCGTCTTGTCTGCTTTAACCTCCAGGCCTGTCCCAGCCGCAAGGACCTTTGGCTTGAGGCAAATGTCACAGAACCGGGCATTGCGACGCTGGAAAACCTGGCACCCGGCGCACCACCAAGTGCCGTCCTCGCGTGCTTCGTCTTTTGATGCACTGACGTTAACCTGCTCATTCGACACGGTCATTGTCACACTGTTTTGCTTCTCGTCCTCTGTTTCCTGAGGTTGGTGATCCTCTTTTTCTTCCAAGGGCAGTGCCAATACTGACTTCTCATCCCTCGTTTCTGTGATTTCTTCAACGTTGGCACTGACGGGGCATGGCACAGACGCGGTGCACTGCTGAATTGAAACTTCAGCGTTGGGCAACACCCCCGCTGATTCATTCACGCTAAGAGCCCTTTCCTGCAGCTTCGCCACGGTGGCCATCATTGTCAGTGGCGTCATGCACAGGATGCACATTTCCCACTGTATGTCGTTGCGCTGGCGGCATGTCGGACAGAGCACGGTGGAGTCTGACACCAACCTCCGACGTGTCGACTGGCAGTTGCTGCACTCTGTGAAGAAGACAGAATTTCCCGCGTGGTTGCATGTGGAACATACCCAACTATGCGGGCGCGCCTCGTAGCAAGTAGCGCACTGCGTCGAACCACGTGAATTGATGTGGTGACACGAGGGGCAGTACCACTCCCGCACGCCACTAAATCGTTCTCCGCAACCTCCACAGTAAAATTTGCTGCGGATGTTCGTATTGGTGTGATCCACCTGGTTTGTGTGCCCACACGAGTGACATGTCCATGTTGTGGGAAACAACGGAATATGGCGCGCAGGAGGAGAGTTGTGTTTAAATGACTCCACATCTCGCTGCTTACATCGCCTACATGTCTTACGACCAACGAAGTTGTACGTGCGGCATCCACAACACATCCATTCAAGTGCCGGTTCCTTCACAGGACTTGCACCCTCCTTGATGAACTTTGTGTGCATCACCCGACGCACATGTGAGTACCTGGAAAGTTGGTCATTGCTACGCCGTGACTGTGTTATGGGCAGTTTGCTCAAGGGTGGGGCCACGGTGTCAGCTCCTTCCAGTATCGCGTCCGTAAGCGTGGCTCCACCTTCCGATACGGGCGTAGCAAGAGGAACGGCCACAGCGGGCATCGTGCCAGCCTTTGATGAAGCCCCCAACGAGGCTACTGGTCTCGTCGCTGTTGTCGTATGGGGAGTGTCCTGCACAAGGAGCCGCGCGAGGTGCTCCTCATCCTCCATGTCGTCCTCAGTGAGTGTGAGGCCGAGGGAAGACGAGGAAGACAAGGAAGACAACACTGACTGAGTCATACTCCGCACAGCAACAAAGACGCGCAATGGGTGAATAAGCCGACGCATTACAATTTCACCCACCCTACTCGTCGAGCTATTAGAGCGAGAGAGAGAGAGAGAGTGAATGACGAGAGAAGACAACGACAGAGTATAAGTAGAAATGATTCACTTTGCTGCTACTACTTCTACGCAGCAGACCTTCGCTCCTCTCCAAATACACCAACATAAGTAAAATGCATGACTGAATGAACACAGAAGGAATGACAAAAGGACGTGCCGTAAGACACGCCTCTCTTTTCCCCTGAACACCCAAAGTGAGTGTATTTCTGTTTTTTCGGGGTCTTTGTGTATGCTCGTGTGAAAAGGGGAGGGTGTAGGCTGGAAAATGGTAACGACAGTGTTTCATATCTTGACTGGTTTGCGAACAAAGGCTCGGCGTGGAGACACTGCAACGGTCTTCGCTGCGCCACACTTATGGCACTCTTGCCGGTTTTTGAAGTTCTTGGAGAAACACTTTCCGCAGGTCCAGTCATCGCTCTTCTTGCCCCACACGCTAACTTGACCATCCGCCACAGCGTCACTCACACCTTGTTGGAACCCCTCCTTCTCAAAGTGCGGTGTGGAGTCGTCCTCCGACCACGATGTCGCACCCGACTCCGAAGAAGCACGGCTACACTGCCAACATGTTGTACGCGTGCGGAAGTTGCTCGCCTGGCAGTAGCGACAGAACCAGTTGTTGTGGCTGACGGAGAGTTCAGGCGCCGGCTCCTCGCTACCGGTAGCCTGCGGCACATCCGAATTTCCACGTGGGGCGCCGCACTGATAGCAAGCCGTGCGTGACGCAAAGTTGAGACCTTGACACTCCACGCAGTGCCAATCCTGCCGCTGCATCCGCTGCCTTCTTCCACCACCACCACCACGAGCAAAAGAATTTCGTGTTGTACAAACGTCACGTGCATCCTTCGGCTCGGTTTGGGGGCGCGCCTCATTACATTGACGGCAGGCGCGATCGTAGATGCTCGTCGCCGTTCTACAGGATGAGCAAACCCATGAGACTGGAATCGTGATGTGACAGTTGAAACACTTCGCACGACTCAAGTGATTCATTGCACCGCAATGACAACACTCCCATTCGGCAGGTGCAATGTGTGTGCCGCACTTGGAGCAACACTCCTCGTCACCAGGATTGATGGTGCCACATTCGGGCTCACGGCACATCCAATCAAAACCAGGCGGCCCTATGGGTGTCCCTAGCGGCAATGAACGCTTTGGCTTCTTGAAAATGCGCGAGTGCGATGTTTCCGGCTGTGCCGGCGCGAAGCTCTTTACGTCTGGTATATTGATGGGCACCACACGCGGGGCTGTCGCCGGCGGCTGTCGCAAGGCGTCAGGGAGGCTGGAGGCGCCGGCCGTCTCGTCGCCAAACTGCTCGTCGGCGTCATTGGCAGTAATGCTGTCGAACTGCTCCTGCGCCTCACGAAGACGGGCTGATTGTTCCTGCTGGATCCTGAGCGCCTCCGCCTCTGTCATCGTCATGGGGGCCATGTCGTACCCGCAGTACCCACAGCGACTGTTATCGTCGAGGTCGTCAACGCGGTTATTTTTTTCACAGGCCGCGCACATCCAGAAATCTTTGCTATCCTCAGCGGCGGCGGCGCACTTGTGGCACTTCTTCACCCCTTTGTGATTACGTGTCCCGCACTCTACACAGAGCCACCCCTTGAGGTTCGGCTTTTCAGCGTTACACATCTCGCAGTGGGGAGCACCTGGGGCATTCACGTGGTGGCACTCCTCTTTTACGCACATCCACACGCGATTCACGCGCTGTGCCCACGACTGAAAGAGGATTGGCGTCTGCGTCGAGAAACTGACAACACTCACACAATATGATGTGTTGTACATGTTGCCCGTGGAGAGATTGCCACATCGGACAATAGGAGAAGCAACAATTCCACTGGTCAGCCTGCGCCAACGGGACGCTGAGGCGGTCACTATGGACCGTCTGCTCACGCAGCAATTCATCTATCTTTTCTTTGTGTTCTTTTGCCTTGGCTATACGAAGGCAAAACGCTGTGAAAGACGGAAACGGCATTAATGGAGTGCGTCACGTGGAAGCCGTAGCCCAACACTCCCCACTCTCTGTCACAGAGAATGGGCACTACCATTCAAACCTTCTCAAAGGTGAATATATCTTATGCTTGTTTCATGCGGAATTACTCACTTATTCAAATATATTTGATAAAGAAAAAAAGCCTTTTTGGCTAAGCGCCTTAATAGAGACTTGCCTTATTCCGGGGAGGGAAGTGTGACGCAGAGATACTTCCTTCTTGCTTTCGTCTATTCCGTTTTTCAAATACCTGGATGTAGTTGCGTCCACAATACACCGGACTGTCCTCTTCCTTCCCCGTTTCATTCATTTCCTTTTCTTTCCTTCTTTTTGCTTTCTCTCTCTCTCTCTCCCTGTCGCCTCCATCGATGGCGTTAATAATACTCTTTCTCCGCTTAGATCTTATTCCAGGCGACAATGTCCATCGACTGCACCTCATTCTCAAACGACATCACCATATCCTCCAGATCGTCACCAGAAACCTTGTCGTCCTCAATAACGATGAGCTGCTGCAGCTTCTTCACGCCGAACGCCACCGGCACCAGCTTGTGGTCGCCCCAGAGCAGACCGTCACGCTGGATGGCGTGCAGCTTACCGGCCAGCGCCTCAAGATCGACGGTGTCATCCCACGGCTTGATGTCAAAGAGGATAGAAGACTTCGCAATGACCACCTTCTTCGCCTTCTTGGCTTCAGCGTCCTTCTTCTTCTTGGCCTCGAGCGCGGCTGTCTCCTCTTCCGTGGCGTCGCCGAACAGATCAATGTCGTCGTCGTCATCCTTCTTGGCGGGGACGGGGGTTTCCTTCTTTGGTGCCTCCTTCACCGGAGCAGGTGCAGCAGCAGCAGCAGCAGGAGCCGTTACCTTCACTGGGGCGCCCCACGCCTTGCGTTCCGCCTCTGTAAAGGAAGCCACGTTCTTCACCCAGCGGCAGACGCACGTGTTGCCGGCACCGAGGAGGTCGTTGAACATCTTCACATCCTCCTCAGATGGCTTCGCGCCGCCCAGGAAAAGTTTACCCTTAAGCTTGCCCTCCAGCTCGCTGCTTTTCTTGCTGACGTCCTTGACAGACATATTTTTTTGCTGCTTTCGTTAAAAAAGAGAATGCTAGCTTGTGGAGGCGTGGGGGTGGGGGGAAGAAAAGAAAGACAAACTTGACACACATGTACTCACTTTGAGTGAAGCTATGACCACATTGGACCGCAAAAAAAAAAAAAAAATGCTGCACAGACACCAAAATCACACTCACTCCCTGGCGACCTTTCAGGCACACTTACGCAGCGTGCCGTGCCATAGCGGGAAAGGCGTCCATCGTCCTTAAAATGAGCTTCACCTGCTCCAAGAGGGCACCCACCGCCGACCGCAGCGACCTTTCCTGAACGGCCTCCAGCTTGACGTAGACTGTGGCCCGTGTGCTGTCGTCCGCCCAGAGCTGCACCTCCTTTGATGTCCCTGACACCGGCGGCTCGACGCGCAACACCTGCATCAGGATGTGTGCTGACTCTGCGCTCGGGAGAGGCAGTCGCAGGACACACTCCAGCGGCTCGTGAGTTTTCTCGACCGACTGCATGTCAACACGCTTCATCCCAACGCTTCCTTGGGTTCTTCTAACCCACCCGTGGCTCTTCCTACCTATTCAGCTGGTGCAGGCAGTCCTTCCTTCCTGCCTTACTCAGACCAATGATGCGGTCGAAGAACAAAACGAAAAAAAAAAAACGGTGATTTTCTCCTTTGCTGTTTCACAATGTGCCCTTCCGCAGAGAGAAAGGATTCGAATTGGGTGGAAGCACATCACCTTCTACAACAGCACCGAGCATATAAAAAAAAAACCAAAAGCATACACCACACAAGCACGACTCACTCCTGGCACACACTCGAATACACAGACGTATGCAGACACAAACACCACACCAGGCACATACACAAAATACGCACTGCCTTTGCCACCGCTACTATTAACTTGGCATCCTATCAACAGCCGTATGCAGAGAGGCTATCAGCGCATCGAGGTCATCACCATTCAGTTCCAATAACAAACGATCATTGGGAAGAAGCGTATATGTGGATGGGCGCTCCACATCAACTGACGGCAGTTTGGTGCTGTCGGTGGCAAGGAGCTGCACATTCGCAGACGCGAGTGTGGGGACCTGTGGACAAAGCCCGGCGGCCTTACCGACAGGAGCCACCCGGGCAACATCTACAAGAAGTTGCAACAGCGGTATGCCCCATCCACCACGGCCCTCTTTTTCGTCCTCTGCGGCTGTTTGTATGGCAACAGTGTTTACCGTCAGATTACGGATGGGAGCAGTCGAGAGGCGGTCTGTAGCGAGAACATACGACGCCTTCCAGTCAAAGTCAAGAAGAACCGCCACAGAGGATTCACACATTCCACGCCAGCATTTCAATTCTGCTATTTGGGGGCATATATATATATATATATATATATNGTGTGTGTGTGTGTAAAGACAGAGAGAAACAGAAAAAGCAGCGAAACTAAAACAGCACCAACGATGCTGCTGCTCCGGTAGACAAATAATGGGCAAAACTACGTTAAAAAAGCAACGGCAAAAAAGACAGCAATACTGGCGGTACGTGGGCGCATAGATGAAAAGGTGGATGAGTTGAGGCTCCAGCGTAGCTGCGCTACGGGGCACGCCCCAGTCCCAAGAACGGCAGTAAAGGACTGGGTGATAAAAAGCTCTGAGAACGGGATATTAAAACAGCACGAAGTAATTACATAAATCGAAAGACAAGAGGCAATGAATTAGCACAAAAAGCGCACAGGCCGGCTATAGCCCATCCGGTTTCTGCTTTGCCTCATTTCATCAAATTGATGGATCACCCAAGACAAGCACTGCTCGGGCCAGTGACGCAATGCTAAGAAAAAAAAAA
>NW_008825859.1:0-21474 GCF_000691245.1 Trypanosoma grayi | reverse complement strand
CCTCCCCCCCCCCTCGTCATCATACCGTTTTTTAGGTCACAAAATTTGGAAAGAACAAACCTTTTCCTTCTTCTGGACCTTTTGACGGAATGCGATTCTCTTCAACGTCTATATGTTTCCCGCCGGTGAGGATGGCAGGGGGTCGTGCGCGAAGGATCGCCACTCGTGCTGTCGTCATGCTTCGGATCTTGTCTATTTGCTTTCCCCTCTCCTCTTCGAAAATACGGCATGCAATCATTTCTGACTATGGTTTTGTTTTGTCGGTTTTTCCTCATTGTTGGCGGTTGGAGATGTTTCTGTTGTAATGCCATTCCCTTTCCCCTTTCTTCATTTTGTTTTATTTTATTTTCGTCCCGTGCGCTTCCACACATGGAAAGGTAAGCAGGCATTTTGGTGCCACTCGCTTTTAACGTGTGTACCCATACAAGGAGGAAAGAAAAAGACAGACATCCAGACAAACACACGCATTTATTCTTCAGGCATGCCGGCATTTGAACACAACTTCAGTACATTCATAGACCACTATATCCTGCTGCTGGCGGCACGCTTCGATGCACCGCTGGACGCAGCCGCCCTCTGCTGCGGCGATGACGCCGAGCCGTGGGAGCAGGTGGCGATGTGCGTGCGGGATATGCTCGCCCGCCCAGTGACGGCGGCGGAAAAGCGCGAAGTGGCACACGTTGACGCTAGCTTCTTCGATGCAGGTGTTTGTCGGGGACGCGCCCTCTACTTCAAATGGCGTTTGCAAGAGGAGGCTGCAGCTGCTACTGCTGTTGCTTCCCCACATACTTCAGCAAAGGCGAGCACAGGGGCGCAGAAGGTAAAGAACGGTGCATCTGCTGCCACTACTGCTGCCGTCAGTGCCGTTGCGACTGTTCCTTCTAACTTTGACATCACGCGACAGTCGCTGGCAAATGAGGTCCAGGAGATTTACGCTGCTGTTCGCGCAAGTCTCCCTAGCACACTTGGCCTACAGCAGCACGGCGACACGTGCGGTAACGACGACACCAACGAGGCAGATGAAGACGATAACGACGTGGTAGACACCGTAGACTTTGCTTTCCGCACTGAAGAAGAAGAGGAACGAGACCGTGTTGTTGCTGACGCACGTGATGCCTTCTTGACAAAGATACAGACAATGCAAACAGAGTTCTTTTTGAAGCACAAGCGGTGGGTGGATGTTCCGTTCGACATCGCGGACGACGCTTCTGCTGCAAGAGAAGAGCACCGCCAAAGGTCGAGGCTGGCCGATGCAGTGGATAGCAACGCCAACGCACTGTCCAAGTCGGCGATGCGAGAGGCGTTACATGCCGCCACCCCACAGGCAACCACGCCCATGGCGACCGAAAAAAAGGTAACTGCATCAGCAGCAGCGACAGCATCCACTGCAGACTGTGTCGCTCCGCCGCCAACCAACATCCTCGAAGCGTTGAAGTGGGGTGTTCACGTTGACCGCCCGCCACGACCTTCACAGATGCGCGAAGAAGACTACCAGACGGAGTACGGTGACGTTGTGTTGCACCACTCCAGTGCGGGTGGCATTGGCGCTGAGGTTGACGTTGGCATTTACAAGGGCATGATGAAATCTGGTGTGCCTCGATTGCCGCAACAAGAAGAAGAACAACAAGAACCCACACGGCAGCAGCAACAGCAGCAGCAACAGCAGCAGCCACAGCAGCCGCAGCAGCCGCAGCAAAGGTCGTTGTTGAATGACGGATTAGACAATGGTGTGCCGTTATTACCAGCACGGACAAATCGGTGGAGCGTGCTTGAGTATGACGGGGACAGTGACGAGGATGCAGACAATTTTGACTAAGAAGTCCAAGAGAAGATCGTCCTTGGCGGTGTAGTTCCTTTTTCTTGTTTTTGTTGTGGTTGTTGTTGTTGTTGGCGGTGGTGAATGTTGTTTTCTTTTTCTGGTGGGGGGTGATGGTGGATCGAGGGACGGAAGGTACTTTTTTCATTACAATCATTCATGTACATACACTTCTGTGGTTGGGTTTTTTTTTTCTTCTTCACCGAAATACGATGCTGAGTGACGAGTCGGAGAGAGTGCGGATGCCTTTTGCCCTCCGTGTCGTCCTGTAACGATGTGGGGAGACGGGCCAAGGGTGTGATGCGAATTAATGTGAGAGCGTGAGAGATTTTTTAGATGAAGAGGCATGGTGCCTGTTGCAGGCGAATTGTGCTTCACCGAGCTACTACTGCGCGGATGGCGAAAGGCCAAAAGGAAAATTACTTGACTGTTTTGCGTTTGCTTGTGTTTGCCATGGGCATACAATCCGATGTTGGTGCTTCCTCTAGTCTTCTCATTCTCTTTTTAACTTTATGCTTACCACACCTGCAGTCAATCAAAAAGTGGGACCGTAAAGGCTTTTGGGCGGTGGTGGTCCTAATGCCCCATTTTGCGGGCGGGGGTACTTCTGCTAGGGCTCATTCTGCAGCCATGGTGAACAGCGTGGAGTGTGTGGTCGGCATGAAGGGTGTCCATGAGTCTACACCGAGGGGACATTATGCGCTTGCGTTTGCCATCATGTTCTGCGTGACCATGATGTGTGTTGAAGGAATTTGCGGCATTATTGCAAACAGCCTCGCTATTCTCAGCGATGCAGTGCACATGCTTACGGATGTGTTCACGCTTTCCATATCTTTGTTTGCAATGTATGCTTCTTCCTGGGGCCCAACACAAAAACTGACATACGGCTGGCGACGCGCGGAAGTTGTTGGCGCGTTGTGTTNTGTATGCTTCTTCCTGGGGCCCAACACAAAAACTGACATACGGCTGGCGACGCGCGGAAGTTGTTGGCGCGTTGTGTTCCATTCTCTCAACGTGGGCGCTTGTTGCCTGGATTATTCTTGGCGCAATGGACCGCTCAGTGAATGTGATACAGTGCGCCGCTGCTCCAACGCGTATTCAATGCGAGGAGATTAACGCGAAGCTTATGCTTGGCGTCGGTGTGTTCGGTCTCTGCATGAACATTGTGCTGGCGGTGATCATGAGCTTCGGCGCCGCACACCCACACAGCCACGGCATGCTGTCAAGTGTTGAGTTTGATCATGATGTTGATTACCACAGCCGCGACAACCATCATGGTCATAGCCACCTTCATCACGAACACCAACACCGTGACGGGTGCTCTCACTCCCATGGCAACGGAGGTGCGGATATGCAACGTCTGGAGTGTGCTTCGCCAGAATCTGAGATGATGGAGGAGGTGGTGGTGGAGACAACCTCTTCAAACGCGGAGAGCATCTGCTCTCATGAGCGGGGATCGCAGAGTATGAACCTACGTGCGGCGGTGCTGCATGTGTTTGGCGATTGCCTTCAGTCACTTGGGGTTGTGCTGGCTGCGTGTGTTATTTGGGCAGGTAATAACTCCAGTGTGGGTGTCCCCAGCAGTGCGCACAGCTACTACAACCTCGCCGATCCCCTGCTCTCCGTCCTATTTGGCGTCATTACTGTGTATACAACTCTCAATCTTTTTAAAGAAGTCATTGTCATTTTGTTGGAGCAAGTGCCGCCCGCTGTAGAGTACACTGTTGCACGCGATGCTTTACTGAGTGTAGAGAAGGTACAGGCTGTAGATGATCTGCATATTTGGGCTGTAGGGCCGGGATTTAGCGTTCTCTCCGCGCATCTGTGTACCAACGGATGTGCAACGACCAGTGAGGCCAATGCAGTTGTTGAGGATGCAGAGTGCCGCTGCAGGCAGCTGGGCATTGTGCATACAACTATCCAGTTGAAACACGCCGCTGATGTTAGGAACACCGGGGCTTAACTGTGTTTGAAGGGACGAATGACGCCTCCAGAAGCCTTTGTTTTTTTCTTTTTCGTTCCTGAATGAAGGACCATTATAGGGGAGTCGCTGGTACAAAGATAAAACAAAATCCAACAAATGAGTTCACCAAGAAAAAAAAAACACATAGATGTTGTTGGGCTTGCCATTTGTGTGCAACACGGTTAACGATGCCGCAGCTGGTCTACGGCTGCTTAAACAAAGGAAAACATCTTCCAAGACCGATGGACTCCCCTCGAAATAAAAAAAAATATGCATTTCTGTTTACTTGGCTCACTGTCTCTTTGCATTGATGCTTTACCGGGTGTGTTTTCGCCTTTTCGTTGCTTTTTATTATTTAGCGACTGGGGAAAGTAAAAAAAAGGAAAGGGCCTTCCAGCATTCGCGTTACATGGCTGATGCGATCTCCGGCATCGTTTTCTGGAGCGGAGAGAAATCGCGCCCTCTCAGCACGCGCTCCCAGTACTAGAAGGGGGGTAGATGGCGCTGCTGCTGCTGCTTTTGCGGAGGCATTGCATGAGGCACAACCTCTGGTGCTCGCGCCCACTGCGCACACATGGTTTGACGGCTCTCCCCTTCCAAAAAAGACCCAGTTTCTCTTTCCCAGCAATCGTTCCAGCGCCAGCACGGTCGCGCCAAATAGGTCGGCCTCTCCTGTGGACGGTGTAGCTTCTACGGCAACGCGTGAGGTGGAGAGCCGGGCCGGCGAGGGAGGTGCCGGCAGCAGTGGCACAGATACGATGCGAAAAGAGATGATACGTCTCTATGACACCAACGTGGAGCTTCGGGAACAAGTGGAGCGTTTACAGGCGTGCCTCCGTCGCGAAGGGGCTGCGCAAATGGCGGAGTGCAAACGACGGTGTTGTGAACGCTGCGCAGAGTTAGAGGCTGCCCTCAGAACAGAGCAAAGCCGGTCTGCGGAGAAGGACAAGGCGATCGCTGCCTTGCGGGAAAAGCTGCTAGAAGAAGGGCGATCGACAACATGCCTGAACACCTCACGTGTGGGAGGTGCAGATATTGTGGGCGGATCGCTCAAAGATCGACTGCTTGCAGACGGCCACCAGCTCGCCCCACCCGCACATCATGCAGCGGCACATCTTGTCTTGCAAGAGGAAATAGCGATGCTGAAGACGAAGCTCAGCCAATTGGGGCCGAATAAAAGCCATGCTTCGGAGCAATGGAAGGCAACCCAGATGTCGTCACAGAGTCAGAACGACCCTGTGCAGTCGCAGACGCCGCACTCTCGGGCCTCGGACAGTCGCCGCGGCAACCCCATGGAATTGACAGAGAGGAATGTAACTCATCGTGCCTACGATGCCTGGCATCCTGTGGCCCCGGAGCACGGTGAGCTGAAGCAAGGAGGCCCGCTCTCATCGCATGAAGAGGAGACTGGAGCGGCGGTATCATTGTGGAATCGTCTACCACGGACCACATTGCCGTCAGCGATGGCTGCTACTCACACGCCACAGTCCACATCAAGTCGTGCGTTTACTCCGCAAACCTTGGCTGATCTTAGCGAGTTCGCGGCTAAAATGCCGTCCAAGACGGTCAACCAACCATGGTACAATGATGATGAAGTTAAGGAGGTTGTCTCATCCTCTCGGGCGTCGAGGTTGCGAGTCTCAACGTCCCCGAGGCGTTTGCTGCAGCCGAGCTATGTTGGGACATTATCGCGTGGGGCGCAAGTTGGTTCCCGCCAGCGGAGTTGGTGTAATACTAGTACGAGTATGTAAGCCAGCTTCCATCGTTTGTAATGACACGCACCGGGTGGGATGAGGCTCTTGCCCTCTGGTCTCCAATGAAGTTGGGGGAAGTCTCTGAAGGGGAGAGAGAACAATCCTGGCTGTTTTCAGGCCTTAATTAAAACATTTTTTGTTGTATTATTGTTTTTAATTTGGCGCCCCACATGACTCATGTCTCTTTGTTCGCTCTTTTTATTCCCCACACCAGGGGAGGGGAGTTCGAAAGGGTGCAGTGCGAAGGCACAGCTGGAGAAGAAGCAGAAGTTGGCCAGGGGTTTAAAAAAAAACGTGATGAACCCCTCCTTCCTTGAACAGGTGCTCAGCTACCCGGAGCGTGAGACGCTCATGGCAGAGTGTCCGGCCCTTGTACACTTCTTTTGGCGGGAATTTGTTGCGGCGATGCAGGGGGGAGGACGAGTTACTGATCCCTTAAATGCAGATGACGCGGTGTCGGTCCTTCTGTCTGCAACATCGGTAGGGGAAATCACTGAGAGGGTTTTCTCAGAACCACGAGAAAACACAATTGTGGGGCCATTCTGGTGTACACTCCGCGAGGCACTCGAGTGTGTGTGGGACCCTGCACCGGAGTGCCCACGTCAGTGGCGTCTATACGAAGTGGCCGGAATTCCCCGACTGTATGGACGAGAGATGCCCCGGATGCCGCTTGCAGAGGTATCCATGCAGAACACGCTCCACGCGAGTCGGAGTGTACTTCGCATGGTAACAGCGTGCGCCCTCGCAGGGTCTATTGAACCGCTGGGTGATAAGCGTGGCAAACCGATCGCCGCCATGCTGCAGTTCTCCCGCCTCGTTCCTCCGCCCACGGAAGACAAGGGTATAACCTCGGATGGGCTAGGATTTTGCATGCAGCCACTACAACAGCAGTGGTGGATACTGATTTCAGTGGCTTTGGATCGTGTCCTTGCTCTGACGAGTGTCAGTGGTGTATCGCGCGCTCANCTTTGGCAGCTCCTGGCCGTTTTGTTTGAACTCGACTCAAGTCAATTCATTTACCGCTTTCCCACAAAGGAGAAGGATCTGGCAGCATTTCAGCTCCTGGCACGCCTCTCGGAGGTGGGACTTGTGTATCCGCTGCTCTGCAATGGCCAACAGTGTTTCGCGCTATCGCCCCACTTTCATCATGGTATCTGCTGGAGCAGCACGGCCCCGTTGTGCACAGCGGCGCTGCTCGATGACGAGGGAAGCCCATCCCATCGGGTGCGTCGCGAGGACGAGGACACGATCATCACAGAGACGAACTTTCGACTCTATGCTTATACAAAGAATCCAGACCTTCTAAACATTCTTGATCAATTCGCCGTGAAGGAGTCTGAAGTGGATAAAATGATTGCATGCTACCGTGTAACACGGGCGTCCTTTGCATCGGCATTACAGAAGGGCATCAGTGCGTCGCATATACTACGATTTCTCGCAGTGAAGGCACATCCGTCAATGTTGAAGCACTACAACAGCAGTGGAGGTGAACCTTCAGAAGTGCCATGCTCAACTGCAGCAGGCGTTGGAAAAGGACTTGGGAATGTCTCGGATGCCCGACTTCTCGCAGTTATTCCCCAGTCGTTTTGCGATCAGCTGCTGACGTGGGAGAAAGAATGCCGGCGACTTATATTTAGTCATGACCTTGTGTTGCTCCGAAATGCCACTGGCACACAGCGGGAGGTACTGATTGACTGCCTTTCTCGTTGTGGAGAAGGACATGCGGTGGTGCATGAAGACCACGGATCCTTGATTATTCATCGCGATGTGTACGAGCGTGTGCTGGCTCCTCTGATCTCAACCGGCTGAAAGGGAGATAACAGCAGCGTGGATAAATGGTTGGGGGGGGAGTGGGCGTCGCTGTGACGTGGCTGCGACGTGGGTGGAATGCCCAAGACGTTGATCAGATTGGGATGTCTTGTCTTTTGACCGTTCTCGTTTTGGGCTCCTTCGTTCTGTTGATTGTGCTGCGTTTATTTGTGCCACTTTAACCTTTTTTTTCTTGTTTTGTCTTTTTTTTTTGTTTTCTTTGTGTCTTGTTTCACTTCTGTCGGTGTGGTTTTTGGAGTAAGGATAGAAGGATCTGCCTTGGCGGGCGCAAGGTTGAGGGAATAGGTACGCCCTTCTTGTTGGTTTCCTGGTAGCAACAGAAACCGTTGTAGTAGCAACCCGTCTGTAAAGATGATGCGTAGGGCACCGGAGTGGTTCACGCGAGGACGTGCACGAGAGCGTTTTCACCAGTTGTGGCCTTGGGCGCTGAGCAGCACTTGCGCTGTGATGTACTTTTACAACCGCGAACCCTTTGATGAGATTGCTGGTACTGTGGCAACAAAGATACGGAAGCCACTGCTCAAGACGATGGAGTGGATCGAGCTTCACGATGTGGACCCCGAAACGATGGCGTTGGAGCTCCCGCCTGATGCGCTCTTTGGTCCACTGGAGTTCCCCAAGCAGATGCGTTTCCTGCTCGCTGCATTGCGCGCTGACAATGAGCTGGCAGATGGGTACTTGGCACGTGTGCTGGTTGATCACATGGATCTCTCCCTCGACCCGCCGATCCTGTCGGAGGCCGACCTATTGGCTGCGGGTGGAAAGGAACTGCTCACCTTTGCCATTGACGACTTTTTGGGTGAGGGGACACGAAAGACACGAAAACATGTTTTTTTTCAACCGGATGAGTTCCTGCGACTCATCAACTTCATATGTGTGTACCCGTCACTTACAGAGTATTTTGTGAAGCAGCGGGACGGTGTGGAGCTGGTCTTACGGGCGCTGAAACACAGCCGTGACGAGTACGCGCGCGTCTTGGCGCTTAGGTCTATTTGTTTATTTTGCTTCACTCAGCGCGAGGACGGTGATGTTGAGCGCCGCGTTCTCCAGGCCAACGGGGCCAAGCAAATCGTGGATGCCTGGAAGCAAAGCTCTGGGGACCCGACGGACACGCGGTACATCACATTGCTCATCTCCTCCATTCTGAGGCATTACCCCAAGGAGGGCGGGAAGGAAATTATCGATGCTGACGGCGTGCAAGCGGCAGTGAACAACTTGAATATTGCGCGCTACAAGGGACTCCCGCAGCATATCCGCGTCCTGCACGATATGCAGCAGCTCCCCCCAGTGGCATGTGGTGCAAAAACAGTAAACACCCGTATCGAGGACGCAGATTTCATTCCGGTCGCGATGGGGGTTCTGGACGCCTTCCCTGAGTTTTACGAGACTGCCGGTGACATCCTGCATCTCCTGGAGGAAATTGTGCCATCGGAAACGGCACCGTTTAGCCTTCTTGAATATCGCGCAATGCCGATCCTATCTAAGTTCTACGTGCGTTGGAAGGACGACAACTTGTTCCAGACGGACGGAACACGTGCGCAGGTGGTGCGACTGTTCAAGATGATGTTGGAAGACCGCACGTGCCAACGATGCTTCGATCCTAGCGTTGCGTCGTACGAGTTGCAGGAGTGCCTCCGAACGGCGACGGAGGCGATTCGGGCGGAGGAGGGGAAAGAGCCGGCAGCAGCGGCGGCGGCGGCGGTAGTGGCGGCCTGAGCGGGCTGTGAAAGAAGGGCACAGCTGTGCAAGAATGGACATGGTACGCCGTCAACCACGGGTGAGAGGAGGAAGGAGATCAGAACGAGGAAGAAGGAAGACAGAAGAGGGAAAAAAAAATTACCAACTAAGGAAAAAAGTTAGCCTTTTTCCCGTTTTTTTTTTTTAGCTCACCTCAGCTCTCCTTGACGTTGCAGCATTGCCGGAAACCGCGGGTGTGCGTGATCTTCATCGAGTCTTGCTTGTTCCCAAGATGCACAAATGGGGCCTTTTTCTTCTGTTTCGCTTCTGCTTTGGCCAGTTTTTGCACCTGCAGGGGGCGACGGAGGACGTTGAACTGTAAAAGGAAAAGGAAGTGTGTGAGTTGAGAAGCAAGGCGGGCCCGGAGAGTGAGACGATAGGAGGCAAGTGATCAACCAAACAAACACAAAAGAAGGGATGAGTTCCTCTGAGGATGAACAGCGCATAGCGTACTGCAAACAGCACAACGTGCACCATCTCTTCGAGCTGCTTGCGACGAAGCTGCTGGTGGAGCGTCCTGAAAACCCCTTTGTCTATATGCGGCAGCTGCTCGCCAACGTGGAGGAGGCAGAGAAGACGAAGCACACATATGACCCCACCATTCTCCCGCCAACCGCCGTCGGGGCAGCGCATTCACTCAGGAAGATTACACTCGGCACATTTGGCGTTGACAACGCTGGAAAGACAACGCTCATCTCTGCACTCGGCGGCAAGATCGACAAGGACGTAACCCCAACTGTCGGCTTCACCCCGACGAGATTTCAGACGGACAAGAATGATATCTGCATCTTCGACCTGGGTGGGGCGGCGAACTTCCGCGGCATATGGGTGCACTATTTCCATGATTGTCATGGACTCATGTTTGTAATAGACTCGGCGGCCGATGAGGCTGTGGTGCAGGAATCTCTCAAGACTCTTTCTGAGGTGGTACGTAACGCGTACATACGAGGCAAGCCATTGCTGCTCCTTGCCAATAAGAAAGACCTCAAGAACAGCCGAGGAGTGAATGTGGTTCCGGAAGGTTTCTTGGACGAGGTGCTAGAGAAGGGCACCGCGCATCGCGTAGTGGCGTCCTGTGGCATTGAGGAGGATGTCGATCTCGAAGATGGGGTGGAGTGGCTGCTCGCAACAGTGGAACGGGAGTATGACGCGCTCGAGGCACGAGTGCAGCGCGACACAGAAATGGTGAAAGAGGAGAATAAGCGAAAGGCAGCGGAGCGGCTTGCGTCGCTGAATTCCACTGAATAGAGGTGCTATGGGAGACGAGGGGAAAGAGCGAAGACAACGGTTTGCATTTGATTTGTGTAGAAGAAGTGATTCTGGATCTCGTGATGTGGCGTGAGGAAAGAAACGAGTATATATATATATATATATATATATATATATCTGCGCTGCGTGGTGCCATGAGTCACACTGACCCAAGAAACCAAGAAAATTGTGTGGGTACTCCCTTTTCTGAGTTTTCGTTTTCCGTGCATCCTCGTTCTCTGGGTGTCTGTGTTTTGGTTGCTGCTGTGATTTCCTTTGGTGTGCAATCCCTTCTGTTGCTGGTACTTCAAGTGATATTGTTGTTTTTTTTGTTGGTTTGCTTTTCGCTTTGTTGTGCTGCTTTATTTGTTCGTTCTTTTTTTTTCTTTTCTTCTTCTGCGCTGTTTATCTGCTTGCATGGAGGGCCGCGTTGGTACACGCATTATCCCCAACTCCACCCTTCCGAATAGAGTAGAGGGCACAAGGTGGCGGAGGGAAAGAGTAGCGGAACGACAGGCGGAGTTGTCAAGCGCGTACTTTGCTGTCGTTCAGTGAATACTCTTGTTCCCTTTATTGTTTTAGGATTCGGCTTGGCCTCCCCCCTCCTCCCCCCACCCCTTCCTTCACGCGCGCCCATACGCTTTTAAGTGTTGTAACATTGTTCTTTACACTCGTACACACAAACACAAATAGCTGTACAATTGCTCAGGAATCTATACAGACTTTTTTTTGTTGCACCTCTATGAAGTCGGCCCCACCGCTTTCTTGTCGACAGGGCGGTGGCGCCGGGGAAATTCGCGGTGTGTTGGTGTCTCCGCGGCCTGTCAGCGCCTTCACACGCAGCATATTGGAATCTACAAACAGCGGACTCTCCAAGACAAATCGTGGAAGTGTGTACATTGTTAGTTCCCCAAGACCGGTTGATTTCAACTTGCCGGAGTCACAAGAGGCGATGTCTGTCTTGCAGAAGCTTCTTTTGCCGATTGTAATGAAAAGAGTTTTACGGACAAGAAAGAAGAAGCGTTTGCCTGGTGGACGTGTGTTGCGAGAGTATACGGCGGATTCGGTTGTTCATGCACTCCGCTTCTCCAATTCGATTATGTCCAATTGGCCGGAGGAGGTTCTGAGGTTGATAGGCGAGGAGGTATCGTACTTCTATCTTGAACCGGGAGAGATCATTGTGCACATGAAAGAGTGGTATATATCTACTGGGATAGTGATTCTGCTTCTCGGTGAGTTGAGTGAGAGGACAAAGGATTTTGGGTCGCAAGCTTCACTGAATGATCAACAGTGCGAGCGCCGGCACACAGCTCAGGCGGTGCTGTGTGATCGAGTAGTTCTTTGCAGAGATGCCTCAATGTCATGTGCTAGAGCACACGGAGATGCAGATGTGGCGGTAGCTCCCGCTCGCTGGGTGTGGGATGTGCTAAACAGTTACGTATTGCGGCCTTCCGCAGGAATTGTGTTGGATACCCTGAAGATGATAATAACACCCATGTGTGAGAAGATAGTGAGAGAAACGTATTATCCCATGCCACTTTTGCTGCGACGTAGCTGGTTGTGGCCATTGTTAAGCTCAAGCGAAAGGATACGACTCGCCAGGACATTGGAGGTAAAGGCTTTATGTATCGGTGATACGCTGTTTGCTGAGGGGGATCGTAGTCCATATATTTATTTCATTCGGCGCGGTACTGTAAGAACACTAGTCAAAAAGGAAGTGATTCTCGAATTTGAGGCTGGAGCTGCTTTTGGTGAAATAAGTGTTTTATTTGATGAGCCTCGCTGCTGTCATGCTGTGGCTACCACCATGTGTGAGGTATACTGTCTGCACCGACGAAGTTTTTTGAGGCGTCTCCGAAAGAATCAAGAACTCTGCAAAGGCGTGATTGAGAAGGCATTGGAGCGACGTCGACGATGGCTTGAGGATGGGAAATTAAGAGATATTATGGGGCTTGCCACGCTACTAGGTGGTGTACCGTGTCTTAGTCAGGTGACAGACAAGGTGCGTATTTCTCTGGCATTGTCAGCCAAAATTCACGTCATTCCGCCAGGGAAGAAATTGTTTGCCAAGGGTATGCTTTGTGATCGTCTTTTTGTAATTGGCCGTGGTACTTTGTTACTAGGTAACGAACAGGATACGCAAAGCACTCGGTCAACGACAGAGTTTGTGGGTGAACTATGTCTTCGGCCACACCTTTGGCCGATGGATGTGGTCACGTGCACCTCCGTGGATGGCTGGTCCATCCCAGCTGATGTAATAATGGAGACGCTTGCCAGCATTCACGCCGGTGTACAGGCTGTTGACATCTGTCGTCAAGGAATTGATCTTTTCCGGGCACAGCATGGGCCCAATAGCATCGTTGAAGAAAACGTAACCCCGGTACTCCCCACACCGCCAAACCACATCAGTAATGGTACAACTCCACGCACAAAGAGGATGACTGTCGCATTTCGTTCTGAGGAGCAGAAACTACCGCCACCACCACCACCACCGCCACCTGTAAATAATGAATCTATCCTTGAGAAAAGTGAAGGAATCGTGGCTGACTTTGACTGGAAAGCGTACCTGTTCGAAGACAAAGCCGTTTCACCTGAAACTAACGACTCAGAAGGCAAGCCTAGTGAAAGGCGGCGTCTCGAGCAGAAGATTGAGAGTGAGCTCAGCCGGCGGTCCGGAGAACTTTTATCAGTCCCTCAAGATCAAGCTGCTAGCGCTCTTGACTCGGACTTTCCCGGATATGCGGATGAGATTCAACAAATGTTGGTGGAGCAGGTTCTTCTTCTTCCACCTGAACGCCAGCCTGCGTTCCTACGACAGGTCAACTGCAGCAAGGTTACACTGATTCGGGATGATGCTCCTGACCAGATGGAGGAGTTGTCGTCGGAGACAACGGTTGCAAACGACCTCACACTGCCGCAGTATGTTGTGCCACACCCTGTGGTATATACACTTGACGGCATTACTGCTTTCCGTGACGGTAACCCGTTACCCGAACATGAGGATACCCCACTTATTAGCCCTCGGACAGGTTTGGATTTTGCGGCAACAACCACACATCGACGCAGCCGTACACCAGAAGTCGGGTTGCTGCCTCATTGGCAATCAGCCACGTACCGTTCAGTGGAGGATATGGTAACCTTGACATCTAGGTCCCGTCCTCAAAGCGGCGCTTCGCCGCGGTCTCGGCAGCTACGACCATCCTCTGGGTTCAATTTTAGACGCACTCCACCTCGTGTTTCCTCAGCAGGGGGTAATCAACGGTTGAGTAGAAGCGTTAGTTTCTGCAGTCGAACGAGCGCTGTAGCTACTCTCACTGGATCCCATGCTTCTGAGTGCCAAAGCATGGGTGCGCAAAGCACTGCCAATAGCTGGGCCAAACCAAACAGCATTGATATTTCACAACAAGCAAAAATCAACGCTGCTATGTTTCAATCAGCACTAGATCGATACGTCAAATTAGATGATCAGAGCTACTTTCAGGAGATGGTGCGCGTCTGTCTGCCACGTCAGACTGAAGAACACTGGCCTGAAGAGGAATCTAACACTTCTTTGCAGGGCAAGGATGGTTTGGTTTTGCTGCTTATGCATGTTCGGCGCTGTGATAACCTGAATATTAATAGTGGTATCAAATCACCTATAGTTAAGGTGTCCACAGATGCACGGGCGCTTATTCGCACACCGGTTATGGAGGATCGTGTAAGACCTGTATGGCCTATTGAAATGGCCTCTTTCATCAGTTTTGTTCGACGTGATGCAGAGGTACATTTTACCGTATGTGATGGAAAAGATGAAAGACATATTGCATACACTGCTACTATGCCCACATCTGATTTTAGGGAGAATGGTGGTGTGGGCTTGAGATCTTTGCGCCTGCTTCCAGAAGATCCGGATGGGGTGGAGCAAGTCAATGAGAATAGGGCACGCATTGAAGTTTGTATGCTGGCTGTCACTGCCTCAAAATACAGCAGTTTGCAGAAGAAACTTGCCGACGAGGACAATGATGATAAGTCATCGGACGATGTCAGTACCGTATATCTGCAAGTTATAGGAGTACAAGGTCTAAAGCATCGCATCGAAGCCGTAATTACTGTTTCTGTGGAGACGGACAGAAAATCCAAGGAGATTCTGCGAACCCCAAAGGTGACACCAAAGACACGATCTCCTTCATGGCCCGGACAGAGCAGCTTTTGTACTATAAAGAGCGATGGGATTGTTAGTTTCGACTTGTACCACCGCGACGTGTTTCTTGCATCATACGATACACCAGTGGACACACTTGCCTTTAGTGGTACCGGTATTCATGTTTTCCCACTGAACCGAGCACAGGGAGAGCCTGGAGAAGTGTACGGCAAAGTGCTGGTGTCTATTCTTGGATTAAAGACACCCTCTAGCATGGAAGATCTTTCGGAGCGTCCGGCAAAAGTGCTTGTTTTGCATGTAGAGAGTTTCAGTATGATGCCTGGTTTAGAAGAGGAGTTTATGCCGGATCCGTTCGTAATTGTGCGCGGGCCGAAGGGGGAGGTGATATTGCGTACTTCATTAAATCTTGGTACCTACGACGCCAAATGGACTGAAGAGGGGGCATCGTGTTTCATCATGTGCCCCTCACTTGCGGGCTGCACAGCCACCTATCGTTTAGAGGTGTACGATAATAATGAATCTAACAAGATCGGCACTGCAGAAATGGTAGTGACTATGAATGGAACAAGACGCAATCGCATGCAGTTTTCAATCAAGGGAAAAGGAACTCTTACGGTCTTGACTCACTCATTCCCAATACAAGAGTTACCGCGTGCACCACAGTCTTTGCATCGAGGTATGGAGTCTTTGTCATGTACAACCAGTGAGAATGGGCACTTGGTGCTGATTCATGTCAGTGGGTGTGACGATCTCCAGGGTACGGGCTTTGATGACTTCCAAATCGATCCTCTTGTGACGGCACGAGTAGGGCGGAGACGCATGGTGGTCGCTCCGCTTGTCTCGGGAAGCACAGCGCCGCGTTGGTCATACCCAAAGGCCACCTTTGTTTTACCTGTCTCACCGGATATTCTGAGTCATGTGACTTTGGAGGTATGGGATACAAATATTGAGCTCTGCGACGTGCTTGGTGTCGCCCGTATTTCCATTGCGGATATTTGTCAAACCGGCACGCACCACTTCAGCCTTCAACCGCACAAGGACCAGGAGTTTGGTCGTAGGCAGAATTTAGGCACAATAACAGTGAAGTCCCGCTTCGGTAGGGTAAACGGTGAAGTCATTGCAGAAGGCTCATCTGATTTCTTAGCGGGGACCACTCACAGTCCCGGCCTCTTTGACTCACGTCTCTTCCATGCACCAGACAATACACCGGACCTCCCTGTCACTCGGGTTCGTGTGCATGTTTCTAACTGCTGCGCTATTTGGACGGATGCAGCAGCGAAGTCGGTCAAGGTAACTATGTCGTGTCTCCAGCATGTTCTGCTTGAAGTAAAGAAAACATGCGCCAAGTCCTGCAGTGCCGCGTGGTCGCTGGAGGAGGCACAAACTATTGTGGACCTCCGCGCCATCTACGGCAGGTCTTTACGGATAACCGTCGGATGCAGCTCCAAGCCTACGGACAACTCCTTTACAGAAGTCGGTTCGGCGCTTGTGCCCTTTTCGACACTTGTCTCCTCCTCACCAGAGGTCGTTGCAGTTCGCAGCTTTTTACTCTTGAATACCACGGGTGAACGTCGCGAGAGCCTGCCAGAGGGGGTGGAAAGAAGTAGAAACGCCAGTGTCAGTGTGGAGGCGCCAAGCGTTACTATCTCACTCCTCGCTGTCGACGCGGCCCACTCTGTGGGGGTAGAAGGAGAGTAAAACGGATGTGCCCTCTGTAGATGTGTGTGTATGTGTAAAAAAAAGAAAAGAAAACAAAAGGTCAAGTGTCTGTGGATGGCCGTGCACTGTAAAGAAAGCGGAAGATGCGGATGGGGATGATACACAGGAAGAGAATAAGCAAAGAAAAAAAAACACTCATACTCAGCTTACGCCAGCGAAAAGAAACAAAAAAAAAGAGCGAACATCAAGAAGGGCAACAGAAAAAAGAAAAGGTATAACCACAACCGAGGGATGGCACCCGTGCAAATAGGCCTGTAGAAGATGACGTGTGCCACTTCAACATTGGTTTTTATGTCTTGATATTACACTTGTACTCTATTGTGCGATGGGCGTATATTGTGACGGCAAAGACAAGGCGCGTGACACGGGAAGACGTACGCGTACGTATGGTATGGATTCATGCGTGTGCATGTACACCTACACTTGTGTGTGTGTGTGTGTGTGTGTTTCCTTGCACTCTTTGTATATTCTTACTTTTGTTCTTCTTTTTTATTCGTTTGTTTACCCACCCACCCACCCCCTAAAGGAAAATAAAAGGTTCCATCGAATAGGCTGCAAGGGGAGGTTGATAGTCAACACACCAAAAAGGAGTTGCAGAAGGAAGCGGAAAGAACGCACAGGAATCGACAATAGAAGAAGGGAACAAGGAAGGCGGAAGTAGAAGGAGCAGTAGCTACACACAACAAATTCATCGGTCGTTTCCATTCGTTGGTCACTCGCACCACACGCCCCTCCCCACCTCCTGCAGTCAGTGGAGCAAGACGTGTAAGCAAGTGAGTGGGGGCAAGGCGAGGAAACGACACCTCAAAAGGGAACAGAAGAGACAGGCACCAGTAGGTGGGTGTGTGTGCTTGCGTGCCTGTGCGTGAGAAAGCCCGCCATTTGTTCTGGCGCCCTCTTTTTTGTGTATACGCCGGGGTGATTAATCGCAAGAGAGTGAGATACAGACGGACATCTACATAGTTTGGCAAAAGACAATCGACAAGAAAAAAAACTTTATCACCATCAACCCCCGAATAAAGAGATGTTTAGCTCGGATCAAAATCGCCAGGGCTTTGATGTTGGTGCAAACTCCACTCTTGCTGGTTCTGTGCCGCCGTATATGATGATGTACGGCTCTTACCCAAAGACAAATGGAGGCAATACAGCCGTGAACTTTGGAAACCAACGTCAAGTGGCGACAAATCCCGCGGTCAACAATTCAACGCCTGTTTTTCGACACCCCTACAGCTTGCCGATGGTCGGCTTCAGTAATCTGCCAGGTGTTGCTCAGGAGGAAGAGGAGATAGAAGGGATATTTGAGGTTCATGACAGCCACCTAAAAGCCCCTATTCTTGTGCGACCTGGTGTTGTGTTCCCCTCGGTGGGGAGCCAGAACCTCTTTAGCGCACAGCATCAAGCTGCCGGTTTCGGCAGTCGCAACAACATGCGCATATGTGAACCGTTTCAAGAGGGCCGGTGCATCCTTGGTGAGGCCTGCACAGATATTCATGTTTATCCAGAATATTTGGCCAGCACAAGACAAGCGATGGTTTCATGGCTCCAGAGTAAAGAGCGCGAGTTTCAGCAGTCGCTTGCGCAGGATCCAGGAAAGGTGTTTCGTGTCTTCTGTGCTGACCTAAAGGAGGTGGTGGAGGTGCCAATAGCGGCATTGCGTTTTACAAAGGGGTTGTATGTCGACCCCAGCATGCGGGCAAGGCGGGCACGAAGTGGGCACCAGAATCAATTTGCAATGATGGCATCGCAAGTACCAACAGCATGCGGACTCTTTTCTGCTGACCCTTCACAATGTAAATGGGGGCGGTGGTGTAACCAGGTACATATTGAGCTAGCGTGGATGCATTCAAAGAAGAATGAATTCGAATCATGGTCAAACAATCTTGAAAAATGTTTCAATAGTTTGCCACCTAATTACTTGTTCACCGTTCACGATCCCCAACTAAAGACAAGCTTGAGTCTTCCGAAGGCTAGCATCGCTGGCTTCTCGCGAGGTTTATTTCAGGGCTCAGCGAAAAAAGCACCAAGTGTGTGTATGCTTTTTCAGCGCAACCGCTGCACTGCCAGTGCATGTTGCAACCAGATACATGTGGTGCCACCGTATCTCCATCTGCATCGTCAGTGGGTTCATAGTGGTGAGCAACTTTCGGCTGAGGAGCGAAAAGATCTCTTTTTGAGAATGAAAAACATGCTTGCTACACTCGCCGCACAATCCGAAACGGATTCCACCGACGTGAATGACGCTGCCGGGCAAGGGAGGGAACTAAACCCAGAAGCATGGCCGTACGTCCCAACACCACCACCGCAAGGTCTGGGTGAAACCCCCGAGGTGCGAAGAGACATAGAGAAAACACCACCCAATAACAACGGAGAGCGCCCCGGAGTCCCGCTCGTGAGCCACCCGTCACTGATGCATCCTTCTCACGATGGGATTATCTCCTCGGAGAATGAAGCATTCTATACTCCTGTGAAGATGCCAGCATTTACAAAACATCAACAAGCACAACAAGGCAGACCGCCGTCTGCACACGAATCTGGCAACAGCAACCCACGTAATCTCAGAAGTACCTCTACCGGGTGTGTTTTACCATTAGGTGATTTGGTGGTGGTGGTCGATGGGGATGAACGGTCACAGTCTTCTTTGCAAGCGAGTCACAGCAATTTAAGCCATGCTGGGAGGAGCTACAGGCATACAAACAACCCCTACACCCTTGGCGGAAGTACTAGCTGCACGGCCTCACCAAGTTTCGGTTGGGTTCAACCGGTGCGAAGTGCAGGCAATAGCTGCACGACCTTCCCAGCTGCTGGAGCCTCCGGAGACGGTGGTGCGCATCATGGAAATGGTGTGTGGGGGGCGAGGGCGAGGGGTGAATCTTTTGGGGGAACGGACACGCGGTTGGTGTCCCTCGGATTTCCACACCACGACTTTGATGGTAGCCTGCACACCTTGTCTCCTTCGTCCCTTCCCTGGAATGCATCTGGCAGCGTGGGCCCCAAAGTGACGGAAGATGTTCATAAAAACACACCAGAAATGGATTCTTCATTTGTCGGGAGCAACAGTTTTTTTGGGCAACTCTAAGATGTGTGTTTTTTTTTTCTTTTCTGTTTTGTGTGTGTGTGCATGGGTAGGTGCTTGTGTACAATTCTGTACGCGGGCATTTAACGCTACACCAACGAAGAACAAGACGTGGATTGTGGTTTTTGGACGGATGCCAGAGTAATTTGTTTCTGGAGGGTGTGTGTGGGGGGGTGGGGGGACGGCGATGTGAGGGTGACATAGTTGAGCGGGAATAAGCTGCTGAGCTGCTTGGATGCCCGTGTACGTTCATAGGCCCTGGCGAGTATCCAGTTTTTGATGGCTCCTCTCCGTTCAGCGCGTGGTAGACAAAAAAAAAAGGCAAGCAGAGATGCCCCTCATTTACTTTTTAACTTGGTACTGACGTCGTTGGTTGGGGACCCTTGATTACTAATTGAGGCTGAACTGCCGGGGCGTGATATCGGTGCAGGCTAAAACGGAGCACAAGGAAATGTTAAAAAAAAGGGGCCCACGACGCTGCGAGGAAAGGCAGGAGGAGAAGGGAGATGGAAGGAGTCCGGTTTCGGGGGTCGTGACAGCCGCACGGCTGAAGCAGAACAAACTATCCCCTGCCAACAAAAAAAAACACAGACACACACAACAAATGCCCCATTTTCAGCCGACCGCCGATTATACAAATTGTAATCATCTTCGCCGCTATAGTTGTTACCCGTCCCCGTCATTAAGCCTTGCTTATGCACCCATTCCAAACGGGCCGGACATTCTTTACTGGCACCTCTACCCCGTAATCTCAGTTTTTTTTTGTTTGTTTGCTTCGCATTCTTTTCGGCTTGGCGAAGAGTCGTACGACTCGTCGATATGACGTGCGGCATGGCCATGCGAAGACAAGAGAGCCTCCTTGCGCCCATAGTGCCTTTTCTTTTTCATTTTTGTGCTCTGTAGGGTGGAACACTGTTGTGCCCGGGTGTGCGCTCTCCTGAGTGTGGCTGTGTTCAGCAGGGGTGGGTCCGGGAAGAGGATTGGGGGCGGAAAAAAAAATGCTGGCGGAAGGGGCACCAACGAGGAGATTCGGGTCAGGAAGTATAAGGTGAGATGAAGGAAGTGGGACGGTGTGTAAGTTTGGCAGCATTTTGCGCTGTGCCATCTTCACAACGAAGAACAAAAGGAACGAGAGAGAGAGAGAGAGAGAGTATAAATGTGGGCCTCCACAAGCGTCGGGGCATTTGCCGTACGGTGGCTTTCTTTCTTTGTATTGGCATTGGGCCCTTTCACTTCATATCTTGCGTTGATTTTCTTTTTTGTTCATTCGATGGGCTGAAGGGCGGAAGGAAAAAAGAAAAAAGAAAACGCTGCCCTTCTTAATGTCACTCTCCTTCGGGTTTCCCTCTAACAGACTCTCTGAACGATCGTCATATACTGCTTCTGTTATCCAAGCTGCAGCGCCATTTTTTTCTGCGCCTTGGCGCACGTGCGTTTTCTTCGGTTAGCGCATGCGTCAAGGTAAAGAGCGGGTGCGACGGAGAAGAGAAGGGGCGAGGCGGGGGGCGCATGAACCGTTCAGTCCCCGCCTCTGAGAGGAGGAGTTCCCTTCCGCTCGCTTTTATTTCTTCTCCCCCCACCCCTCTACTTTCTCTCTCTTACTCTCTCGCTATCTCTGCAGCGCCGTTTCCTCCTTTTTTTTTCTGTGTGCGTGGGGCGCAGGAATGCGCGGGGGAGGGGCCGCACACATCACTGCGGTGTGCGGTGCGCTTCTTCCTCCACTCTTTTCGTATCATTATCGGGTGAAAGGGCGTGTCACCGCCGAGGGCCTTTGTTGAGGGAGTGGAGTAAGGAATAAAGTCAAAACAAAAGAAGTATGTATGGGGATGCATTCACTCCAGCCCTCTCTGAGTCACGCATCTCGCAGTGACGGCGGCTGCAAAAACAGAGCGATCCCCCGACCTGGCCCTTTTTCTTCTTTTAGGTGCCTTGTCTGAGATCGTCGAGTGTTTGTTGCCGAGTCTCTCTCACCAGGCGTGTGGGTATTGAAGAGTAGCACCACCTGAGGTTTGCATGGCGGGCAAAAAAAGAAACGGAACGAGGAGGGATATTAAAAATATGGCTTTACAAAAGAAAAAAAAAGAGGTAAAAAAAACGGAAGTGGGGTAGGACGTACCGCAGAAGTGGGGAGCAAATGAACAATAGTTGCATGTTACCTTTGCAGTTTCTTTTCCTTGTGCAATCTGAAGAAGC
>NW_008825858.1:0-21580 GCF_000691245.1 Trypanosoma grayi | reverse complement strand
ATATATATATATATATATATATATATATAACAGGGGCCCCGTCAACCGTTGTAATTGCCAAGTCCTTTGCCTTTGTATGTTGTTCTTTTTTGTTTCACCCAACTGTTAGTATGAGGAATTCCGTAGAGTAGTCTTCACTCATCTGTTTTCAAGACATGGATTCAAAGGGGCGTGGCGCGAAGGGTGGCTTGGTTGGACGAGGGAATATGGTGAACAGTGCAGCCAATACGAATAACATTCAGCATCCGTACGGGCGCCGTCACGTGAACAGTGGGGGCAGTGTGTTGGCGAACGCGTTTGTCGCCTCACCGACCTCGGTTTACAACACTCCTCAGTTGGCCGATCCGTATTGCCAGGCGTTGGCTGATCCGTTCCCATCTACACCGTATACGCCAGTGGGTCACCTATTCATGTCTAATGCTGTGAGAAACACACGACCAAATGTGTCGTTTTTGATGCGCTCCAACACACGCAACGTTACACCTGTTACCAGCTCCAAGTTCGCTCAATACACGACAATTTACAACATAGAGAATGAAGCGACGGTCAGTCTAATGAATTCGAAGTTAAGAATGCAGGTATATCAAACTACAGCACGCTATACAGGAAAAAACATCGCTTTGCGGCGCCTCGTCAAAACTACTGCCACTGCAGAAGACTGTAGTGCTGTCAATGAGCAGTTCCGACACTATCGGCACCCCAACCTAGTCCCACTGACGGGTGTGATAGCCACAGATGAGTTTATCATGGGAAGCAACGATGTTATTATGGAGTACAAGTTTATTTCAGGTGCAAAGAGTCTTCGTGAGGCATTCTTTGTCGAGGGAAAAGTGACTGAAGGCCTTATGTGGTCATTCGCCTGCCAGATGGTCGGTCTCATGCGCGCTTTTCATGAAACTGCCACACCGTTGCGTGGACTTCACTGGACAAAGATTTTGTACGTTCCTGTAACGGGGCGATTCTACTTCAGTGGCATAGGGCTTGTGGACTTGGTGGATCCGAAGGCCGCTAACAGTAGTATAGGGGCGATGATGAAGCAGGACGTACAAGCGTTGGGGCTCGTGCTTCTCCAGCTTTCTACGCGCAGCCTAAATGTGCGGCCGGATGACTTTACCAGCCAGCCAGCGACTGGGTTCTCAGAAAGCTTCTGGACCCTTGTAAAGGCATGTCTCGATGGCAACGCAGACGTTGCAAGTCTGTGTCGTGCGTTGGGAGAACGAATGTCAATGGAAGTGGCGCACCAAGAAGGCCACGCCGACTACTTGATCTCACAGTGTGCTAAAGAGGCGCACAATGGACGGCTCATGCGACTGATGGTAAAACTCAATTTTGTTTTAGAATCGCTTCACGAAGTCCCTGACCACAGCGCAGAGGCACACAACCGTTACGCTTTGCGACTCTTCAGCCAGTATGTCTTCAACCAGGTTGATGAGCAGCACCGTACACGTTTAGACTGGGGTCACGTTTTTCACTCTTTGAACAAGCTCGATTGTGGCTCCGAGGAGCTTGTGCAGCTTATCGGAAATGATGATGGGAACACTATCTTAGTCATTTCATACCATGATCTGAGAGTAACCCTCGAAAGCGCCTTCGAGCAGTTACAATTGTCAGCGAGTGAAGCGGACATTCAACCGTACCCTGTCACTGTTGGTTCCACTTCGGCCGCATTGTAGTCAACGGCTTAATGTTCGCGATTATCTATGAGGAGAATCAAGAAAAAAGAGTCGATCGTGAACAGCCTTTTTTGTTCTTGTTATTTTTATGGCAGTCTCCCACAGGGGGAAGAGGGGAGTGGGCTGTGTCGCCCGTTCTCCACTCCTGTTTTCATAATAGTAAAATATTGGATGCGTTCCACGCTGGTATTGTCCTTCGGTGTCTTCCTCGTTCCTCTATTGTTGGTGCTGTTGCTCCAAGGAAAGGTAAGAAGCATTGACAATGACAGAAATGACAAGTGAGGTACTGATGGCCGCGTGTAAAAACCACGGCGGTTATGCGGCACCACATCTGAATGACCAACTGTTTCTCCAGTGTCGGGGGTTTCTGCGCATTTCAAACCTGAAAGATTACGTAAATCTCAAGGTCTTGTGGCTGGAGCAGAACGCCATCAGCGAGCTCTCAGGGTTGGACGGGCTGCAGCAGTTAGTTTCCCTTTTTGTCCAAAACAACACTATTTCATCACTCTGCACCCTCGCGGTTCTGAGTAATCTACGAGTCCTCAATCTGTCGCACAACTACCTGACGTCCCTCTCTGGTCTCGCCGTTGCATGCCCGCAGCTGGAGACATTTCAGGTTTCACACAACCACATCGGAAGCCTAGACGCCTGCACCGAACTATGGGGCCTGAAGGAGACTCTGACGAGTGTCGATTTTTCCTTTAATAAAATAGAGGTGGGAGAGGAAGACTTGGGGCCAATGGATTTCTTTGCGCAGCTGCCAAAAGTGAGCGTCATCTACTTTCATGGAAACCCTGGTACTCGTGGCCTGAAGGGGTACAGGCGCAACATGATTCTCCGGCTTCCTCAACTGACGTACTTAGACGAACGCCCTGTCTTTGCGGAGGAGCGGCGTGTGGTTGAGGCGTGGGGAGCTGGCGGCGATGCTGCTGAGGCTATGGAGCGTGAAGCTATACGGCGCGAGAAAAAAGACCACTTGGAAAGCTGTGTGAAGGTTTTGGTGGACCGCATGGATGAAAACCGTGAGGTTCGTGATAGACTGACTAAACAATGGGAAGAGAAGCGTGCTGTTGAGATGGAACGATTCCAGGCATTGCGCTGTAAGTGGCGTGCCGAGCAGTCGGAGATGGCAGCTGCGGAAGAGCGTAACAGGACTGATATTTGTGCTGCAGAGACAGACGAACGTTGTGTTATCGAGGCGGAGTTCTACGCCTCCAAAAAGACCCTTGACGTCACGGAGGCGGCATACCGCAACGCGTACAGGCATCAGAAGGAGGTTGAGGCAGTGCAGGAGGCTGTCCTGAAGGAGATTGAGGCGGAGGAAGAGAAAGATAGACACAGCGCCGATGAGGCGGGTGACGAGAGTGCCGTGCGCGGGTGGATGATGTCCGACGAGGATATTCTGCAGGAGATGGAAGAGGAGATAATGCGTGCGCTGGAGCCTCTCGTTGCCGATCCCCTCACCAGCCGAACGGCGCTTAAGATGGAGCGTGCGATGGGCGCTGTTGCGTCTCGCCTGTCAGTGGGCGCTGCGCGGGCGGGTGAGTCAAGGCCGGACGTGTGGGAGAAGTTTGCCCAATGGGAGAGCCGTGTGAAGCACTGACACTGCGCTAGAGACGAAGGGTGATGTATAGTTAACCATGAGCGACAAAAATTGCACCACACTCTGCGTTGCTGCGGCTGGGTGTGTGTTGCTAGATCCCTGCGACCCGAACCAGTGGAGTTTCACTTTTTTTCTTTTTTCTGCCCCCCTCCCCCCCTTTTCTTCATTTTTACTTACCTTCCAACCTCTCTTCGACTCCTTTCACTCGCCTCCTTCTTCCCGTCTTTCTGCCTATATGCGGGGATAGCTTGAACTAAAAAAAAATATGCCAATAAGCGTCATTCTGGTAACTGGCGGAAGCGGTCTTGTTGGAAAGGCCATCGAAACGGTGCAGCAGCGCGATCCCCGCGCGGATGAAAGGTGGGTGTTCCTCTCAAGCCGAGACGCCGACCTCACGTCGATGGAGGCAACGAAGGCCGTCTTCGAGAAGTACAAGCCGACACACGTCATTCACCTGGCGGCGAAGGTTGGCGGCCTCTTTAAAAACATGAAACAGCCCGTCGAGATGTGGCTTGACAATGTTGCCATAAACAACAATGTTCTGGAGTGCTGCCGTGTCTACGGTGTCCAAAAGCTCGTGTCGTGCCTCTCAACCTGTATCTTCCCCGACAAAACAACGTACCCCATCAATGAGAAGATGCTGCACGACGGCGCCCCACATTTTTCCAACGAGGCATACGCGTACGCAAAGCGCATGATGGACGTCTTGAACCGGGCCTACCGTAACGAGTACGGGTGCAACTTTACTTGTGTTATCCCTACGAATATTTATGGACCTCATGACAACTTCAACCTGGAGGACTCTCATGTTGTCCCTGGTCTCATTCACAAGTTCTATATGGCAAAGCAGGACGGCAAGTCCATGACGGTGATGGGAACTGGCAAGCCTCTTCGGCAGTTCATTTACAGTGAGGACTTGGCGGAGCTAATGATTTGGGTGTTGCGCGAGTATACTGAAGTCGAGCCCATTATTCTGTCCGTTGGTGAAAGTGACGAGGTGTCCATTGCGGATGTCGTCAAGATGATTGCTGAGTCCATGGACTTCAAGGGTGAGATCATCTTTGACACCACCAAGGCGGACGGACAGTTTAAGAAGACAGCAGACAACAGCAAGCTTCAAAAATACCTGCCGAACTACAAGTTTACTCCGATGCAAGAAGGCATCAACCGTTCCGTGAAATGGTTTATTGAAAATTACAGTGCAGCTCGCAAGTGAAGAAGATCGACCATATTACATTGCGGGAAAAGAAAAGTTTTCCCTTTTTTTTTTTCTAACGTTTTTTTGGGGACTTTTTGATTTTGTTTTTCTTATTAAAGATGGGCAAACACATCTGGTAAACATCGTCACTTGTGTGGTGTCACTTGGCGCCAATGAGACTTGCGCAGCTCCTTTCGTTACATCTGTTACTCGTCACCCTTCCTGCACCCAACACACCACAGGACACACCTCGACCTTCGAGTAACAAGAACATCAATAAGATGCCCGCCAAGTCTGCTGCCGCCGCGAAGGCCCCCGCGCCAAAGAACGACAAGAAGAGCGCCGCGAAGGCTGCTCCGAAGCCGGCTGCCGCTGCGCCAAAGCCAGCAGCAGCTGCCCCGAAGGCTGCCGCAAAGGAGACGAAGCCGCGCGCCACCGCTGGCAGCCACAACGGCGTGTACGTGAAGAACTGGGGCCAGGGCTCCGTGGCGGACGCCAAGGCGATCTTCAGCAGCGCTGGAAACATTGTCAGCGCGCAGGTGCGTCGCCGCCGCTACGCCATTATCTTCTTTGAGAATGCCGCCGCGGTGAAGAAGGCGATTGACCTCTTCAACGAAAAGGAGGTGATGGGCAATGTTGTGACGGTTGTTCCCGCCAAGACGAGCCCGAAGCCGGACCCGCACGAGAATTCTTCTGTTGTGTTCATCTCCCCCATCTTCCGGACGTCGGCGACGGACAAGCAGATCCGTGAGCTTTTCGAGGGCCTGAAGGTTCTGCGCCTCCGCACGTACCGCAACAACTACGCTTACGTCTACCTCGACTCCCCCGCTGCTGCGCTGAAGGTGGTGAAGGAGCGCAACGGCACGGAATTCCGCGGGAAGAAGCTGCGTGTCGCCCTCTCCACTCGCTCCCTTGAGAAGGAGAAGAGCCGTGCGGATCGCGCGAAGCTGCTCATGGACGCCCACAACTTCAAGAAGGTGACCCACACGAAGTAGAGCTTACTTTTGCAATCTTGTGTGTTTTTTTCGTGTTTTGACTAAATTTAGCTTTTTGTGTGTGTGTGCATTTGTGTGCTTGGATGCGTGCTTAGATTTGATTAGGTGGTCAGTGGTGCAGCAATGTATCGTAGTGCGCGTTTCGCTTTTTTCTTTGTGTTTGCTCTGCGATCACTGTAGGGCCCTTTTCTTGAAAGGGAAACAATGGAAATTGGTGGTGGACCTTCGTGGTCTTCTCCTCTGTGTGGTTCGCCACTGACCGTTGGTGCGGGCAACACATGTTCTCTGTTTCATGTTGGGAGGCCGTACTACCGCACTGCTGCGAAGGCATACAATATGACGAGGTACGTCGTAGAGAGTTTGAAGCTTGACGAGACGGTGATTGCAACCTCCATGGCATATTGGCATACCTTTGTTATGCAGCATGGACTGAAAAAGCTTGATGAAGTCGTTCTGAGTGCGTCTTGTGTCTTCCTCGCTAGCAAGGTGGAGCACTACAAGATACGTTTAAATCAGGTCGTCTCGCTTTTTTTTGAGGTTAGCGAGAGGAGCGATGAGGCGGAAGGGTGGCGCCGCATGTTGCTCGAAACTGAGTTGCTGGTGTGCCACACCCTAGGCTTTAACTTTCAAGTGATTCACCCGATGAAACGCATCGTTGAGCTTGTGCCGGACAGCCAGAAGAGTGTACTGGAATGCGCCCACCGACTTTTCCTTCTGTCGTTCATGACGCCTCTCTGCACCAAAGTATCGGCGGACGAAATAGCGGAGGCACTTGTGTATCTTGCTGCGGACGGTACTGGTCAGCTGGATGCGTATGCTGGCAAATTCCTTTGCAGCTCGACGGAGCGGCGTGATGGAATCATCACTGTGATGATTGGAGCTTTGGCCGTGATGCGGAAAAACACCGGGCTGCAGAAGGTTGATGATATGATCGCGGCGCGACGGAAGCGGTTTCGCGATCCTGAGTCATCCCACCCGTCCGTTGCGTACTCAAGCGGCGGGACAGGCAGTTTGGATGCCACACCCTCCGCCTTTGCGGCAGATTGATTTGAAGCGGCCGGAGCTGTGAGCGCGACTGCTTATGGCGTCTGTGTGTGTGTCTGTATGTTTGTGTGCGCGTGTGTGTCACGGACTATTCTGTCAAAGTCTTATCCTTCCTGTATTTCTATTGCCCCCTTCCCCCCTCTCTCTCTCTCTTTCGTTCTTCTAATTCCTTGTCAGGGCCCGTGAAGTTGAGCTGCCAATGCACTTTGCAAGTGGCCCACCAAAGGTTTACTCGCTTATACCCCATGTGGAGAGCGCGGACGAACGCGTAGTGGCAGTGTCAGCAAGTCCTGTTGGGAACTGTACGGTTGTTCTTTCCCAGAGGCGTTTACACCTGTGGACATGCACCAACGATGTCATTTATCTCGGCTCGTTTCCAATACCTAGCACTACCGACGACGATGATCCAGCAACCCAAATACTGTGGCATCCCAGAGGTCAGCATCTTGTTGTCGCGACGTTGCAGAGACGCGTCATCTTTTTTGAAGTTTCCCTCGACATTAAGAACGCGGAGGTGCTGGCGCCGACGTACCACGAGCATTCACTCTGTGTGAGCTCCACTGCCCCGCGTGTTCGCTTTGCAAAAGAGGAACGCCTAGAAGCTGGCATTGTGACATCATTGACGATGTGTGGGCCGAACTGCTTTTTCGCATGCACAACCTCTGGAGTGGTTTGTGTCATTGGTTGGTTTCAGCAGAAGCTTTTGCACACGTGGAGTTACCATTCACTGAGCAAAGAAATTTGTTTCACAGCCACCGGGGATGAGGCTGCGAACAAAGGCGTGGACGGAGGTGTGGAGTTGTCGTGCAAAGAAGTTCTAACTGGAACGATTATTGACGCCTGCCATGCCTCTCCACTAAAACTGACAGCACTATTGCTTTCAAGTGGATACGTTGTTCTCGCCCGAAGCAAAGTGGGAAGCGATTTCACAAAGGATGACATTGCCTTTTCAGGGAAGTGCAGCGCTGCGCCGTGTGCTGCTCGTGTGGCAATAAATTCGAAACACATGTTGGTCATGGTGGCCACACACGCAGGGGAGGTTGCATGCAAGCGGATTGACGAGGACCTCTCACTTAGACCATTTTGGAACGGATTGAAGTGTCTAAAGAGTGTGAGACGGATTGGGCCTATTAGTGACCTTCAGTGGAGTCCGGACGAGGAGGTGCTGTGTGTCGGTTTTTACCACCTCGGTGTGGTACTTGTTCATTACAGTGGGGTGTGCGTGTACTCCTCACTGCAGGCTCCCTATACACAGCACTGCATCATTGAAGGGTGCGCTTCGTTTTCGTGGAGCAGCCACAGTCATCGGCTTTTCTTGATTGAGCCACAAGGTAAGAATTTGACAGCATTGGACTTCAATCAAATCGTTTCAAGTCCAAGTGGGGATACGAAGGGCTGTTTTACCCCTATTGTTGCTTTCGACAATGAAAGATTGCATCTAGCGGGGCACTCCTCGGTGGTGGGTGACCTCACACTGAACGACCTTGTCAAGGTGCATCCGCAATATGCAGCTGAAAATTATCCATTGACACATGGAGCAGTAAGCCCTGACGGGGCTGTTGTGGTGTTGGCGGGGAGGCATGGCTTTGTGTTATTCGACCGCTTCACGCGGCGTTGGCGTGCCTTTCGTGACAAAAGTCTGGAGCGAGAGATGACCTGCGTGGCACGGCCGCTGTGGCTTAACAGTGTTGCTGTGGTGATGCCTGTTCGAATGGTACGCTCACGTACCTACGCGCTGCGCGTGTACGCTCACGGATATCTGGATGCAAGTGCACTACTGACACATCTGCCGCTAGAGCGGATGCCTCTGAAGGTGTGTGAATGTCATGGGGAAGGCCACGATACATTCCTTATTGTGGTGGACTCGTCTAATTCACTCTTGGTCTGGCGGTGTATTATCTCATCGCGACGACCTTCTTCCACCCCCGCTGTTGGTGTATTACTGGAGTTTATTAAGCGTATAAAATTGCCAAGCAGCTTTCATAATCCAGTTTCAATAACCGCGATTCATCCGAGTCGGTTACATCCCCTGCGGACGACGCATTCTTCACTCCCGAAATCAATGAACGGAAATGAAACAAGCCTACCTCATGCCTTGTTTATTTTGCGAGGCTCCCACGCCTTGGTTGCACTTGACCTTGGTACATCATCGGAGGTGCCAGGGGTGTCACTTTCGTTCACGACCCTTTGCTCCAAAAGCGTTTACTGCCTTTGGATTGACTCTACGGTGCCGATGGATGGTAATGCAATTCTTCTCTTCAGTGAAAATGGCGTTGATCTGTTTCACCTTCTCAGTTCCAGAGATGGTATGGACTGTTTCCCCGAGGTATATAAGTACAGCGTGGAGAACTTTGACTCGGACTATCTTCCGGTTGGGCTCTCCACTCGCGACGGCTGCCTCCTCACAGCTTCCAGGGCGAGTGATGTCTTCAGCTTTGTTACCGATGTGCCATCTATTGCGTCCCCACGCATTGCGGTAAAACCTCTTCTGTACAACTATCGTGTTTTGACAGCGTTGACGCGCCTGGGCTCGCCAAGTGCAGATGTACTTAATGGAAAGCGTGCTTCGTGTGGCGCTATTCCCTTTTCCCCTCTTGTGTGGGGTGATAGTCTGTTCTACTGGCTTGAGCGAATGAGATCAAACGGCACTTTTGTTCCTAATATGGATTACTTTCTTCACACCCTCATTGACGAGACCCCACCAGCGGGTATCGACCACCTGGATAGGAGGGCCGCTGTTCAGGCTACGGTGTCGTTACTGAGGCGGTATTCCGAGTTCTATGGTGTGGTTGTTAGCTGCGTGCGGAAAGAGGACGTTTCCCGCTGGCGGGTTGTTCTTGACGTTTTAGGATCCCCAGTGGACTTTTTCCGAGAGTGTGTCGAAAACCAGCGATTTGAGGAGGCTGCACATTTGCTACGTGTCATTATGCTGGATGGAACTCCGTCTGACAATGGCGCTTCGGCAGAGTCGTTGGCAAACGCAATGACGTGCGCGGCACAATTGCTGATTTTTGCCGTGCGGCAGCGAAATGTTCATTTGGTTCATGACTTACTGCGCTTTACTGCGTTACTGCACGTGGAGCTGGTTATGCCTACGGTGGAAGGAAGTGAAAGCGCAAACCATGACATGTGGACAAGACTTTGGAGTGTGGTTGGATTTCAGCGGGATTCAACAAGTGCGTCCGTGTTGGAGAAAGAGCCACTTCTATTTCTGACGTCAGAAGAGCTCCAGTGTGGGTCATCCAACTCCTGTGACACAATGCGGCGGCGCTGCGCCATTGAATTCATTTTCCGGAACTACCCAGAGGTTAGGCAGGCCGTGGAGTGTGTGGCCACGGAGTCGCTCCTGTCGGGGCATTTGGCCATGCTTCGGGAGATTTTACAGGAACTCTTTCTGTCTCTGCCACAATTTGTTAAGGTGACGACGAGGAAGATGACGATGGAGACAGGCTTAGCGTTTATTGGTGCGAATATGAAAGAAGAAGGGGGGCTGGAGGATGAGGATAAGAAGAACATGAAGGAAGAAGAGCGAGCAGACGGTGGAGCAAGGGTATCTGCAGGTTGCGCCCATATGCGGGGTCTCTTTGGTGGCATTCACGACGAGTTCGGGCTTCCTCGAAGTCTGCGGTGTATGGAGAGCTACCACCATGTTTTTCTATCTGCCTCTGCTGCAGGGACCGAGGGTACGTGTGCTGACACTACGCTGTGGACCACTGCGCAGAGCCACCTCTACTCCACACCTGGCGTGGCGGAGGCTTTGCTCAATTTGCGTGGCCTGTACGCTGCATGGAACGAATGCGTCTTGGCTATTAATGTCGTTCTTATGAATGAGGCTGACGTTATGCAGCAGCTTCTGAATTGCCCTACGCTTGCTCAGACATTGCACTATCTTGTTGCATGTCCAGAGAACCTGGCCTATGTGGGCTTCGTGCGGCGTTGTGTCGATGGCAGTCTCCCAGCGCAGTTGCCACTGCCCAAATAGCCTCTAAAGTGAGAAATATCATCATGATAATCATTGAATGCTCCAAGGAGGAGAACGTGAAATATGTGTGTCTGTGAGTGTAACTGGATGTATGGGAATATCGCACTGGGATACGACGTATCATTTCGGTTCAGTACAAATTCCGAGGATTATCCTTTGAAGTAGTAGATGAGTGGTACGGTTTGGCCATTCACAAAACACTGTGTAATTTTTTTTTGTGTGTCTGTGGGTCTTCTCCCGGAGAGATAGAGAGGGTGTAATTACATAGCGGCAATGGTGGACATAGCAGAAGGGGGCTTCTGCATCTTCTTCCGAAATTTTTCTTTTTTTTTTTTTTGATGGCCTTTCTTGGGACATCAAGTCTCTGTTTTTTCTCATGGCGGCCAGGCGATGGCGGAGAAGAAGGTTGCTTATTCTTATTGGTATGCTGTACGCAGCTGTGATCCTCATGTGGGGCGCTTTTCAACTTTTTATTGTGCTTCGTCGTGGAGGGCGAATGGAGAACAGCGTGGGGCCGCATCTTGATCCGAGAGACACGTTCGTGACAAGCGCATTGCTACCGGAAGATTTTAGGGTCTGGAGGCGTATCTCATCTTCAAATGAGATGAGAACAGAGAGCTTCTACCGTCTTCGCTCCGCTGTTGGCGGGCGTTGGCTGGGACACTTCTCTAACGGAGTCTACCACGATGTTTCTGAGAGAACAGTTGGTGTTCTTCGTGGCCGGACAAAAGATACATATGCTATTCAGGCGTGGAGCACAATGTTTTTGTCTGCACACAGTGACGGAAGAGTTGGGATGGACCGGGCTGCAGCAAGGTCCGCAGAGATGTGGCGGTTTGATTTCGTGTCTGCTTCAGGGACAGTTGCCCTTTGGTCTGCCTCTGAGCGTCGCTATGTGCGTGTCTCCGGTGACCGTTTGAAGTGCGACGTGAAGGAGCTGGGTGCTGCAGCCCAGTGGGAGATTTATGTTGAGCCTCGTGTGGCGTGTCGTTCGCCTGCCGTTGGCGAAGCCTGGAATTTTGTCGCCCGTGATTGCTGGGGATTGGTGCGCTCGCCACAGAATGAACCAGCTGGCATGATTGTTTTGTTTGGGACCCCCAAACCCCTTAAATCGCTTGCGCCAAACACAAGTGATAAACACGATCCTTTCGTTATTGTTAATCGAACACTTTTCAACTGGGCGCTTATTGATGGTGTTCAGCCAGTGGTGTTGACAGACGATCCCTTGAGCCACAAACTCATTGAGCAGATTAATCAGGAGAATGCAGCAAAAGGGGTTGGACACCATATTGACGTCATAAAAGAATTTGAGTGTCACGAGAAGTTTGGTCAACCAACATATCGTGGTCTTTTCTTGAGTGTATTGCTGGCGTACCCTGATGCCCAAGCATTCATGTACTCCAACATGGATATTCTATTCTCGCGCTCCTCAGTGGCAACCATCCATGCCATACGACGCTACAAAGATGCTGTTGCGCATCGCCTGCCCAGCGTCAAGGGATGGTTTGCCGTTGGTCGCCGCATTAACGTTGACATACCGTTGAATTGGTCGTTAAATTCTGACTGGGAGGAGGATGTGGAGGTATCGTTTAGAGCGGAAGGGGTCCCGTTCCAATCCCTCTCGGAGGACTACTTTGCTATGAACAACGACATGTTTGACTGGAGGAAGGCACCTGATTTTGTTGTTGGTGGTACGGCATTTGACAATTGGCTAACCACTCAGGCCGTTTTGCGTGCCCGGGAAGGTCTAGCATTGACACTGGAAGCGTCCCATACTCTGACGGCGATACATCAGAATCATGGAGAGAATGCCAAGGCGAGCCACCGTCACCCAAAGTCGCGGTACAATAACGTGTTGGCACATCGAAACGGTGGGTGGTCGCTTGGCCGCACAACTGATGCTCCGTTAATGACTGTACGTCATTTTGGGGATGAAATACTGGTTTTCGACAAGCTGGGCATCCTGCTTGGCTGAGTAAGGGGTTGAGGGTGACGGTCGATTGAGTGATGATTTGTTGCCGGTAGCTTCGGCTATTTCAAACTGAACTAACTGGGCCTCAATATTATCTATGTATTGGTGCTGTAACATTTTATTATTGTCGCTGAAGTTATTGCCTCATTGTATTATCATTCTGTGACCAGCATTTAGGTTTTAATACGATGGTTCTGGAGATATTGGAGATTGATGGCTCTACTCCCCACCCTGGTGTCGTGATTAACGCGTCGGTGGCATGTAGGGAGACAAACGGTGGATGGGTGACGCTACGGTCTAAAACACCCCTTGGTGGGAATATGAAGCAATGGGCAATGAAAGTCGTTGATCAGGGCGAGGGCAATGATGGTTCTGGTCTCATGATGGGACTGCTTCCGCGGCTGAGTTCACAGCAAGAAGCATCTATGGGGAATAAGTATATATCAGAGCTTGGAGGGTGGTGCCTTTCGCGTGCCGGTGACTCTTATGGCTCGTGGAAGTGTGACAAAATGCCCTTCTCAACTGGTTGCGTTGTGGAGTTTGACTGGGATGCTGTTAGCCGTACGTTGTACATTGTGAGCGGCAAAAAGAAGGCTGTTGGCCACATACCAAACGTGTCCGAGACAGATGTTGTGTACCCGGCCCTTTCCATGTACTATTTGAACCAAAAGTTGTCGTTTGTGTGAGGCGTTTACGGGGTGAGTTTTCAAGTGGAGTCCCTTTTGTTTTTTGTATATGTGGTTGTGATGGTGTTAGGTTTTAGTGAGTATGGAAGACTACAAGTTGTTGGGTGCAATCGCAGGAATAACAGAAGAAAAGTATGGATCATGGTACCCATATGATTTTATCGTGATTGCTGTCGTGGTTTCTCTAGAATCATGAAAACAGAAAATCCTTCAATACCCATCCTTCTGTTGTACCTTTCTTTCCTCCACTCCTATAGTAAATACACTTCAGTGTTAACATTGTATTTTGCATTGAAGATTCTTCATCGTCGTTTGGAAACTGGTAGGCGGTTCAAGCTCACCATGCCCCTTCCAGGGGTTGTGGCAGAAGATCCTATGGAGCGCGAAAGTGACGAAGATATTGCAGACTCTGCCAAGAAAGGGAGTGACGGCTGTCGTATAAAGACGATGGTCGTCATTGCCACGGTAATGAGTCTTGGCGTCCTTCTTGTTGGACTTGTTGGTTTCCTTCCCATGCATTTTACCGGCTTCACTGCAGCCTGGCGTACGACCAAGATGGTTCACTCACAAGCTGTCACTGGTCTGTTGGCCACAGTTAACAATTCCGTTATGCAACTGCCAAACCTCATCAACACTATTGCAACCAATTACATAATGGCACCCTCATCTAATGAGTCATTTTTCCCAGAGAGCAAAACGAAGCTCTTGTTTGCTTTGGCCAACATTCTGTCCAAAAAAACATATCGTGATATGGTTGGCTACTTCTTGGTAGTGAAGGCTGAACCAGCTGATGATACGTGGGGTGTTCTTGCCGCCGCGTTCCTTGATGAAGAAGAAATTGGTGGAGCTGTGATGCACGGTCTGGAGCCAGTACCCATATGCCGCATCGATCCTGAAACGGCTAACTACAGTGTTCCTATACAGACCCTTGCGGCATACAACATCAGTCTGAACTTAACCCTGTCTCGGGATGATGGTCCCTATAAAACGGTTGTGTTGCCATGGAATGAGAATAGAATTCGCGGCATTCCGTGGAGAAAACGTTGGTTTACAACGGGCTTTAACATCTCATCTATGTACTTTGACTACGTTCTGCCCTTCGTTACAAACGGCAACTTGGGGTTTTGGGAGGCAGGTATGCGAAGGGAGGCACTCAACCAACAGACTGTGCAAGCGCTGTGGAGGGCTTTACGCGACAATGGACGTGTCATGGTCTTTGATCCCACAACTGGTATTGTCCTAACGAATAATTGGAACCAGTTATCATCAACTCGAGAAAATGTATCTGGTAGTTGGATCTGGGTTCCACTCACGATTGACATTATCAACGATCCACTTATGCAGACAATGATCCACCGAGTGCGTAGTCAGGGCAACTTTACGGAATTCATGGAGGGATTTGACAGAAAAGAGCTTTCCTTCACATTCCAAGGAGGGGCTGCGTACGCGCGCATACTGCGGCTGACGGATAAATATGGCCTCGATATCTTATTGTGCATTGCGACATTGAAGTCCGATTTCTTTCGCGATGTCTTCTTGGCGCGCACGGTTGTGTCCGTCGCCGTGAGTGTATCAGTTGGGATTGTTGCATTGTTCGCCATTGTGATAGCGTACTTTGTGGTAAAGCCGTTACAGCACTTGGTCCCAGCGCTCAAACGGGCATCAAACCTCCAACTCCGCGGTGGTTGCTGTGAAGATGACGAAAACAACGATGCCTGGCAAAAATCTAGCATTGCCGAGGTACGGGATATTCAACACGGTTACGCCGAACTCACACGACAGCTTAGCATAGTCAAGACATTTGTTCCGGAGTCTATTCTCGCTGCACCCAGCGGTAGCAGGGAACGTGCATTCTCTCGTCAAGGTTCTGAGACACTGAAACAAATGCATACAAAACCGTCGGACTCAACTCTGAGAACAGTATCGGAAATTGAGATCATGGAGCAAAATGGCTTTGCAAAGCTGCGGCAGGAAATGAGACTCAATAGTAGAGTCTTCAAGGAGCAGCCTAACGCGTTCGTGAGGCGGTACTGCACGTTAGTACTAATAGAAAATGCCCAACCATTCTCACTTGATGCATACTTCCACAACATTCTCACCTGTGCTGCTGAACTAAACGGCTGCGTGGAGTACTTGCGTCCCGACCGAACACTTGTGAGCTTTGGCGCACACTCGCCGCTTCCTATGCATTCTATCAAGGGATGCCGATTCGCGATTGAGTTATTTACCAAACTGAGATATCAGGAACAGGAGACTGTCACTATTCTAGTGGATTCCAACGAATTTCTCGTTGGAACTTGTGGTGCTCATTCGAGGAACGCGCGTGTTGTGGTTGGCGTTATGAACCTCTACGAACTTACAAAAGTTGTGAAGGAATTAGGGTGCCGTCTTGTTGCCACTGCGGGAACGGCCACTCAGCTTCAGGAGAGTCAGGTCTTTCCCGTCGATTGCGTTCTGCTGTCTTCTTCATCAGTGCCGGTGGTTCTTTCAGAGATTCGAATACAGGGCTCTTCGTCGCAAAACATGATAAACACGGCGAAACATTTTCGACTTGGTTTCGCAGCTATGCGTCAAGGATGCTACAAGCAAGCTATGGCGCACTACCAGCGTGTGGGAAAGTCTGACCCTCAGGCCCAACGACTTGTTCGATTATGCGCACAGAAGTGCTTACTGAAGGACGCTACACCTTATGTACGATTGTCGAATGATCCGTACAGTATCAACATGTACTCGCCAGGTACTCCACTGGAAGAGCCATCTGATGACGCGTGTCCCCACACAAAACAGATACAAAAAGATGAGAGGTTCGACATGAAATGTGATACTAAGGATCAAAACGAATCAGCTGTTGAAAACAGTGAAGCGCTATTTGAGATGTATCAGTCTTCTTCTTCTTCCGAATCCCTTCAGCCATGTGATGATGGCTGCACCGGTGCAGATGATGTACCCCTATTTCTGCCGGACATGAACCAGAGAGTGTGGACCCGTTCCCTGAACAAGATCAGTGAGGGGGCGTTCAGTGCAGTGTTTCTTGGAATGTCGGAGGACGGTGTCCAAGTGGCTATCAAGTGCATCCCACGGCGGCGGCGTGACATCATGCAAGAGTCACTGGAGGCGGAAATGAACGTTGCGTCAAAGCTTCGTCACCCGAATATTGTTCAGTACGTGTCGTGCAGCGTGGTGAAGTCCCACCTCGCCATCATGATGGAATACGTCCCTGGTGGATCGCTTCACACGGTGATAAAGAACTTTGGGCGTGTGAGCCCACTGGTGGCGCGGCGGTTTACTGTGGACATTCTGAACGGTCTGAATTATCTCCACAGCCTTGGCATCGTGCACTGCGATGTGAAACCGCATAATGTACTACTGGGAATGGATGGAGTGTGCAAACTGTCGGACTTCGGTTCGACCATCTCTGAAGCAACGGATATGGCGCGGACGATGGTGGATGAGGTGACACTGCGTGGCACAGCGCTCTACATGGCCCCTGAGGTAGCGGGTGGGGGACGCTGCACGCCCCAGTCAGATATCTTCTCGCTGGGGATCTCGCTGCTGGAGATGCTGCTTGGGCGGTTGCCGTGGCGGTGGAGCAGCAAGGCTCCTGAAGGGAGTGATGCGGCGCTTCTGCATATTGTACTTAAGCGAGACACTTTGCTTGTGCAGAGCCTTGCCCGCGGGCACCTGGAGCCTGAGATCCCCGACTCTCTTGACCGCGAGGCGGCGTTTTTCGTGCGCTCTTGCTGCCACCCTGACCCCTCAATGAGACCCTCTGCCTTGGGCCTCCTTTCATATGCCTTTGTTTTGTAACGGATTTTGTTCCTGTTTCAGCGCTTAGTAGAGTAATTTTTTTTGTTGGTTTCGTGCGTTCCGATTATGAAAGCGTACTGCGTGTTGTGTGGGTGGATGTTGAGTCGTTATATATATGCTGTGATATTATGATTCTTATTTGAAATTTTTTTTTCGTCTATGTATGAATTGTATAGCTTTTTTTTTGCTTTATATTCCACTCTGTATGCTTCTTGCCTTTTTTTTGAAATTGAATGTTCTGGAGTTTGGCATTTAGTTCACATGAATGATGAAGAAACAAAGGTGCTTGCATCGATCCTCAGGCATGGAGATACACTTCTAGTTCAGGGCCATAGTGGGCATAGACTGCGTCTCTACTATGATGCACTTCCTCACATTGCTGCGAAGGCTGGGGTTTCAAGGTGTCGCGTACCGGTACCACTCTTGGTCTCCTCACTGGGACGCCTCTTTCGTCAGCTGAAACATCTTGATGCTTCCTCTTCCTGTGTTTTCTTTGTTAACACAGACCTTTGTTCTGCTGCCGCGGTGCGTGAGGCGCTGCTCCATCATGGTGTTAAACGCCGTCTGAGAACACTCACTCTGTGGAAACTCCACCACTCCCACCAGAAGACGTTAAAGTTGCTACGGGCGTTGGAACAGGGCGATCGAGCGGCGGCTAAAATGGTAGGATTCCGATACTCTTTTCCAGGTGAAATCCAATACCCGCTTATCATTCCAGAGTGGTATGCGATGTCTGAGAGTGCATCACGTCTTAGTAATTCAGCAGACGCTGCCTTGACTGCTGGTGTGGCTGATATCCGCTCCTATTACTCGAAGTGGCTACCGGCTGCTAACGGGAGGCTCTGGACTGATATGTACATCTTTGAGCGGATGCTGCCCCCTGATCTTTGCGGCAACCTTTTGGAGCCGCTTCGCACTGCCGTCGAGGCTGTCGCGCAGAGGGAAGTTACTGTTATTGATGTGTGTGATGCCCGAGAAGGCGTGGAGCGCGCGGCGTTGTGTTTCTCTTTTTTATCTGACGAGATATGTGTTATGAGGCGCATTTTAAGTGATATTGTCAAATGTGTGAAGGCAATTGGGTGGGCCCTTATAGCTCAGACTGGAACATCAGCCTCGTTCGATATGCCCAACCGGGTGATTCATCTGTGGCGTGGTTCGCGTGTGGCGTTCAATGACGGACGTAGTGGTATTGTTTGTGGCTTCGAGGAGGTGTTGTCACCCTGTGGCTATCAAGGGGTTGAATGGCCGGTTGTTAGAGTTGATGGTGAGAACGACGCCAAACTTGTCCTGCCGTCTGTTGCTTTTCTTCACAGAATGCGAAATATGCGTGTCTCGGAGCTTCCCCTTCGCTACGGTGATACCACCACAGCGGAGGAGTTGTTTCTTGCTACACAGGCCTCATTTACCGGGCGTCGCTGGACGCTGCGGCCGAGCCACTTTGTTGGGCACCTTGGTCGTTTGCGCTGTGCGCTCGCGTCGGTGCCCGATATATCGCAGGTGGTGTTGACCAGTCCCGTACCATGGGAGGCGATTATGAGTGTAGAAGGTCGTTAAGGAGATCCTTCGGTGCCACAGATACTTTTTGGTGTATTTTTTTTTTTGTTTGGTACTGTCTTATCTTCTTTATTCTTGTTGTTTGTGTTATTTTTTTTGTACCAGGGATGGGATTCTGTCTATAAAATCGCTGGATTGGCGGCCTTGCGTCTATTTCCGCTTCAACACTCTGATGTGCCCAATATAAAGAAAAAAAAACACCTTTTCTATTGTTGTTGATATTGTGTTATTTTATCAAGTGAAAAGCAAAAGTAAGGGGGGAAATGACAACGGAGTCCTTGGGAAATCAAGCAGAAGCAGTAGAAGGGTCGTCGACGGTCCTGGTGTCCCAAGCCCCTGGTGATGATTTGACGCAGAATCCGCTAGGCAACTGTATACCCAAAACCAACTCCATTCATTCCATGCCATCATTTTCGCTATATGACGAGAGCCGTGAGATAGACGCAGTGGATAGAGAAAGTGAGAAAACAGTGGTCGCAGAGCCGGAGGATATCGAACGCCAAGAAGGGCGTGACCGCGGCTTTCTTATTAGCACAGTGGCTGCTGTGGCGCTTGTTATATCTGTCGGCGTGATTGCAGTGGGTCTTGCTGGCTTCCTTCCAGGGCACCTCATTGGTTTTAGATACGTCTCAGGCACCGCGGAGCTTATCCAGATGGAGGCTGTGAGGGGTGTTATAATTATTATGCGGTCAACTATATTACAACTCCCCGATTTTGCTCATACGGTAACTGCAAACTATATGCGAAATCAGACCTCCGCCTATACTGTGGATGCATTCCCCAAGGACTCCCAATCTCTCTTGTATTCACTTTTGAGCGTCCTCTCGACGTTCAGTGATACAATTTCCTTCTTTAAATTTTTGTATAAGGGAAACCTCTACGGTGTTGCAACAGAACCGCTCTGGGTAAACCAACCAGAACCAGTGGGTCTGCTTGGCGGACACGAGGATGAAATTGCCTCTGCTCCTGTGTTGATGTATGATCCGTCAACGTTGGTTACTCTATCGTCTGAGCCTTTGGGCTACTGGAACATCTCTTCAGACCTCACTCGACCAAACGGAACGTTTGAGATGATTGTGACCCCTTGGGAAGAGAACGGCAGTACGAAACGTTGGCTTCCGGAGGAAATTACTCGTACAGGCTTGTACTTTAACTTCGTGATACCATTCCGTATTAATAACGCTTCTGGAAACTGTGAGGTTGGCATGCGAACCCGTCGTATTCTACAGGAATCACAGCCGCTCATAGCAGCTTTGCGTGAGCATGGACGTGTGATGCTCTTTGACGACACACTGGACGTCGTGATTCTGAACAGTTGGGGAGAAAATACGACGTGGTGGATTGGAAACGAGTCCAAATGGTTGAACTTTGACTACCTAAGACTTGGGGATATAAAGGATCCCCTTGCAGCTGACCTTGTACATCATATCAAATCCAATAAAGATAGGCTCGATGACCTCATAAACACCACAGCCGAAATGAGTTTCCCATTCGAAAAAAGTAACGTGAGGGCCAGTGTTGCCCGCGTCACTGATAAAAATGGTTTGAATATCATGTTGTCAGTGGCCGTTCTGCGTTCAGATTTCTTTTCGGGAATTGTTCGAGCACGTGCCATTGTACTCATTGTGGTAGTTGGAATTGTTGTTTTCTCAGCCATCATCGCCTTCATAGGGTCCTGTTACCTGGCGAGACCCTTGACGCATCTCGTCACAGCGCTAAAACGTGCGTCTAATTTGGAATTGTCAACGGACGACGGCAAAATGATGAGTCGATCACGAATATTGGAGGTTGAAGAGATACAGGCAGACTATGTGAAACTTCTACGTCAGCTGCGGGTTCTTCGGAAGTTCGTACCCGAAGCCATACTGGCCCTCGTTGATTCCGCTTCCGAAGGGACGTCAAACACTTCTGTGGCGATTGGTGAGAATTTAACCGATCCCGCAGAATTGCTTCTCAACAACGACAGGACCTCTCCGCAGAATATGGGAAATGCCATCAATATAAAGCGCGATGTCAGACTTAACAGTGGCATCTTCAGGGAACAACTCAACATGTTTACCCCCAAGCACTGCAGCGTCGTGGCCATTGAGATTCATGCACCACAGCTCAGCGACGATTCAAGGTATATGAGCATATTGGCTGCTACTGCTACTGAGCAATCTGGCTGCATTGAGTTACTTGGACCGGAAAAGAGTATTGTGAGTTTCGGCGCACACGCAACCCTTCCGATGCATTCGACTAAAGGCTGCCGCTTTGCATTTGATCTTTTGGCCAAACTCACTCCAAAAGAGCAAGAATATGTTACTATTCTGGTGGAGTCCAATGAATTTTTGGTGGGGACGTGCGGCGCTCTTGGACGAAATGCGCGTGTTCTATTTGGCACCGAATATCTATTCGAACTAACGAAGGCTATGAGTGGGACACATTGTCACATCGCGGCTACTTCTGGCATAGCTTCCAACCTCCAAGTCTTTCAAGCGTTTCCAGTTGATTGTGTCCTCATGCCGTGCTCGACATTACCAGTTGTGTTGTTTGAGTTGCGATTACTGAGGATGCACGGGGAAAATACACCAGCCGCAGCAAAGCATTTTCGACTTGGTTTCGCAGCTATGCGTCAAGGATGCTACAAGCAAGCTATGGCGCACTACCAGCGTGTGGGAAAGTCTGACCCTCAGGCCCAACGACTTGTTCGATTATGCTCACAGAGGTGTGCTGCAAACGATTCAAGTAGTTACGTTCGACTAGCAAGAGAACTCTTAGAGGAAAATTTGCCTGATGTGAGTGTTGCCGTAGCGGACGATAATGTTCCAAATTTAGGTCCAATTTCTTCGGAAGATACCTTACTCGAGATTCCTACAAAAAATAACGAGGCTGTGGTAGGAAGGAAACCAAGTTCTCCATCAAACATTCTTTCGATAAGTAGTGGTGCATTGTTTGAAATGCTGGAAATAACCTCTTCCGCAGAGTCAGACCCTCTCCAGCCATGTGATGATGGCTGCACCGGTGCAGATGATGTACCCCTATTTCTGCCGGACATGAACCAGAGAGTGTGGACCCGTTCCCTGA
>NW_008825857.1:16121-21629 GCF_000691245.1 Trypanosoma grayi | reverse complement strand
TGTGTGGCGCAGGGCCTTCGTGCCGGCAAGGCGCTTGTGGCCAAGCACCCACGGCGTGTGGGGCCCCTGCGAGCGCTTGCCGCGCTTCTGCAGCACAAGGCGGTTGCCGGGGGTGCGCACGAGCTTCATGCGGTTGCCGCGCGTCGCGTAGTGCATGCGGCGGCGGTACTGCACACGTGGGCAAGCCATCTTTCCTGCACGTGCGCAGTGGAATAGGTGCAAGTAGGGGTGTACGCGTGCACGTGTGTTGCGAGGGTGCAGCGAGGAACAGAGAGAGAGAGAGAGAGAGAAAGAAGAGACATAGAAAAACGTCTGAAACGGAGGAAGCACCCACAACACAGAGACACACATGCAATACACATGAGGGGTGAAAGAGAGCGTGTGAGAAAGGCAGCTCCTTATTCCATGACGAATGGGGTGCCTATCTTTCCCCAGGCCACTGCTCAGTCGCCGCCGCGACACTTGTCAAGTTTCGTGACGGAGAAACCATTGGTACTACTTTCACCACCGCTTCCGCCGCTACTGGGCAGCTCCTCTACCACCCAGGCCTCTTTCGCCACGCTGCACGCCACCCGCACCGCTGCAACGGTCGCCAAGTGTGCGAGCGGCCCAAAGAACACCAAGCAGTCGCCATGACTCTCCACATCGCGGTAGCCAATGAACGCCGCACCGAATTGGCTACCGTGGCGCAGCCGCAGCCCCTCTACGTCGGTGAGATGGCGGTAGACGCGGCACGAAAGCGTATGGCGCTCGCGTAGATACTCACGGCACCGCGCATCATCCTCACTAAGGAATTCGATGGTGTGGGTGTGGCTCAGGTACTCCAGCTCCTCAATGCTCAGGGGGGCGCCGCTGTGGTGCTTCTTCTGTGCCTGTGGAAGCGTCTGCAGGAAAACGGACGGGTCCTCGCAGACAAACAGTGGCCCGTGCGTCCGGACGACACGGATGATGGCGGCACGCTGGTCATTCGCCTCAATGCCCTCGCACTGTTTCTGCTGCTCCAGCATGGCCGCCGTGTGCAAAGAAAGGAACGCAGCTGTCAGGCTCCCCCCCCCCGCTCCCTCTCTGAGTTCTCAACACACACACACACACACGCACGCAAACAGAGACACACTCTCTCTTTCTGATGAACAGAAAGGGGAGAAAAGAATAACGATTCAACTAGAAATACAGCCAAGCGCATCTTCTTCAACCTCATCTCCAGCTTTAGATGCGTCTATTGTCTTTTCATCATCCTCATTCCCTTTGTAATAGTGGTGGTGATGGGCAAAACCACAGCCATCATCACAACAACAACAACAACACATCACCGCTGCCATCGCCGACGTCGTTGTCGTCGTCTTCGCCGCCGCTATTGTCATCTTGGTTATGTCATGATGGGGTTAGTCCTGCCAGTGCTCTGCGGGCGTCGCGGGTTCCAGCGACCCTCAAAGATGGGTCGGTATTTCATCTTGGACAGGTCAAACACAACGCCGTCCTTGTTGGTGACGAACCGCTCCTGGTCGTACTCGACAGGGTCGCTCTCCGGCTTGCCCTCACGCCGCTCTTGCATCATGACACGCCACCTCTCGTACGTGTCGCGGTCCATGCCGATGATGCGACCCGTTTTGGGGTCCTCCACGACAATCTCCTCGTCGTTGCGCTCGTGTGGGAACTTCGTAATGGGAATCGACGCGGAGTCCCACGGCGCGAGCTCCGGCGCGGGGGCCTCCTTTTTGTCCGACTTGCCACCGCGCATCGCCTGGTATAGGCGCCTTTCTGTCGGGTCGCCAGTAGGCTTCCCCTGTATCTCGCGCATTGTGGTGTTCTCAATGTAGTCGTGCAAGTGCTCCTTGGGGTACCAGTGGTAATACGACGGCAGCCGCTCCCATTGCACTTCCTCACCAGGCTCGAGCAGAGGGCGCAGCTTTGTACCGCTCGTGCCAGGGCGCACCAGCCGGCCGTCGCTCATCTGGTGGTACTTGGGGCCGATGCCGGTGCCCTGCATGTGGCGGTACTGCTCCGCCACCTTGTTCGGCTTGAACATCGCCGATGAGAACTGCTTGATGGGTGGGATGCCAAGCTGCGTGTCAGAGAGGGAGAACATGTCGTTCTCGACGAAGTCGCCAAAGCACTCAACACCGTAGCCGTTGGTGGGAATTGGGTTAATGACAGCGAGGGCGGCACGGCGTGACACGGACAGCTGTACGCCAAAGTGGCCACATGCCTGCGGTGTGGTAAGGCAGTGAATGATGGAGCCGCGCTTCTGAAAGGCAATGCGCAGCTCCTCGTCGATAAAGTGCAGGTTTCGGCCAGTACCTAAGAATATGACATCCGGCACCGGGTACAGATGCAGCAGTAATGCCATGGTCCGCTCATTCACCTCCTCGAAGCTGCTGACATTCCAGTGGTAATACGCCTTGTCGGTGACGATGCAGGAGCCGATCACCTCCTTGTCGTTGACAAAGATACTGTCGGGCGTGTACGCCGTGACGCGCATCTTTGACATTCCCCGCGGCTCCTCTACCCGCGCGGAGAAGGGGTTGGCGTGAAACTGCGTCGCCATCTTTTCCTCATTGTAGAAGCGCTCCTGGCCCTCCTTTGTCTGCAGTGATAATCCGCTCGCCGTCTTGCCCGACTCGCGCTGCCGCTTCAACCACTGGGCGAGTGCGACGCTATCCTGCGGCCTGTAGCCTGGTGTTATCTTGAACGGATCGTAATTTGGATCACTCGGATGAGGACGCCGCCGTTTTTGCGTCTCCTCCAACGACATTTCAGAACGCTTCGCCTCCGCGACAAACTTACGGTATTCAGCCTCATTCTCAACCTGTAATTGTCGCCGCATCAAGAGAAGTTCCTCATCTGCCTCATAGTCGTCCGGCTTCGGTGACTTGACCAGCTTGTTGGCGTGATCAATGTCCATGTACGTCTCGCGCGTTCCGGTGCCTGCGAAGAGTTGGCCATCACGCGTAGTGGGAAGCTGCTGTTCCTCCACGAGCCGGCTTGTGGTCAGCTTCTGTTCCTCCAACCACTTCTTGTCTCGCTCTGCCATGTAGTCTTCGATCGACTGACCGGGGCGGATGCCGACGCGCACGCCACCCTCTTGCTGTAGGTATGTTTTCTTGTACGTCTCCGCGTTCATTGGCACTTCCGTCAGCGGGTCATCGCGAGGGTCGGGGACGTAGCGCCGCACCAGTCGCTGCACGCTCCGCCGCGCCTTTGTCTTCCAGTCGACCGGTAGGCCCTTGTGACGAGCCATACACCGTCGCATTGTTCCCGACTTCTTCTATAATGTATATTTATATAAGCTACCGACAATCCCATATGAGATAAAAATAAATATATTTTTGTTCGTAGATGGTAAGAAAAAAAAAGACATAGGAAGATAAAGGGATGTGTCGGTCGCCCAGTGCTCAAGGAAATCTCAGAGCAAGAGGACACACAAATACACATGTGCGTATATACATAAATATATATATATATATATATAAATGTATATATATATATATATGTATATATGTATGTATGTATGTATGTATGTATGTATGCATGTATATCTCTCTCCGTGTATTTGTGTTTGCGGCTGCACCAAAAGTGGCTCATGTTGTTATACGCATGCGGCTCCCTAGACGCTCACCGCCTCTTCAATTTGAGCCTTGATTGACGACGCGTTTAGCGTTGATGCCGCCGTCCCCTCGTTGGTTGTTGCGATCGCACTTGGCACAATCACAAAGCGACGCGGCAGGTCGTCGCAGCTGGGCAATATCGCCACGAGCTCTTCGTACTCTTCTTCGACTGCAACCACAAACAACAAGCCGGCCACCGGTGCCAGTGGCACCTCCTCTATCAACTCTGCATGCGAGAGCGCACACACACAGTTGACTAACGCCTTGGTGGGCTGCACCCGAATCGCGCTGACATTCTCGTCTTGCTCCACGTACTGCACGAATTGAAGTTGTGCAAGCGGCAGCACCATTTTGGCGCAGTCGAGAGGCTGCTGCGGGGTGCCGGCGAAGTACTCGCACAGACGCAGTTCGCGGAGGGACACACTGCAGCGCCGCTCCACGGGCGAGTTATAGGAGAACTCACACTCGGGCAGAACACGCTGCACATCCTCCTGCAAGAACGTCGACCACGTCTCTGAACCGTCTTGTGCGCCAACTATCACGACGTGGGTGGGCCGCAGGAGCTCGATAAGGCGCCGGAAGTACACGCCCTCTCGGATTCCGGTGACGGGCGCTGGCGCATCAATGATGAGGTGCGCATGATCAGCATTCGCCTCTCCTATGAGTGCCTCCGCACAATCATGCAGCTGCTCAACAAAATGCAGGAAAGATTTGATGGTTTCCGACGAGGGGAGGGCCGCCTCTCCCACATAGAGCGAGAAGGGCAGCAGCGTTGGCGCCGCCGATGTGCCTGGCCACAATCGGTGTTTCACCTCCACGGCGGTAATGCAGCCGGGTGCGTAGAGTGCGTTGGACTCTGTGTTGAGGTCCGTGAGGAACACNGGTGTTTCACCTCCACGGCGGTAATGCAGCCGGGTGCGTAGAGTGCGTTGGACTCTGTGTTGAGGTCCGTGAGGAACACCGCTGCTGCAGGGCCCCCCGCCTCCCCCGTCGCATTCTCAAGCAGTAGATTGCAGATGGTGTGCGCCGTCAGCGTCTTGCCGCTGTGACTGTGCCCGATCACCAGCACCTTGCTGCGCTTCTGTGCAGCCAACGTGCGGCGGCAAAGTTGCACCACGGCTGCTATGCCGGTTGCCTTCTTGGAGGCCTCGAAGGGCGCATCAGCGGACGCCAGCACCGACCCGCCCTCCAGCGTGTACAGCACCACGCAGAGCTGGTCCGATACGAGGCGAAACACGCACGGCTTCCTTGCGTTGAGGAGAACACCCGCAACTTCCACAACACCGGACTGCAGCTGAAGCTCAACTGTGCAGGTACCGGATATCGTGCATTCTTCACCCGCGCTAATTGTGATTTTACGCTGATATGGTGACGCCATAAGCACCTTCTACAGCCGTTTTTTTTTTTGTTATTAACCGTTCTGTTGCGGGCGTTGCTTATGCTGTTGTTGCTGTTAGGGGTTTACACCTCTTCCTGCGGTTGCGATTGCTGTCCACCCGCAATGCCTCCTCTCCTACTTCAGTGGGCACGGTGTTCTTCTTTCTCTCCCTAGCCGAGCAGAAAGAGCACCCGTCTCCCCTGTTTCTTCCTTGTCCTCCTATGGAGCAGTTGACCCCGGCACAATGCTGAGAGCAGAGACGCATTTACGAGCGGGGGGTAAAATAAAAAAATAAAAAAAGACAACAGCAGGGGTGGAGAATACTCAGCACGAAGAAAATCCCACACACGCCCACGCACTTCGCCCCCGGGCCACCTCGCCCCACAATCCGAATGCAGCTGGCGAATGGTAGTGGACAAGAAAAAAAAAGAACTTTCAACAAAAAAAAAAGGGAGTAACGAACTCTTCGTTTCAACTGACACACGCACACAAGTGCATTAATTGTTGCATAGTTACCTTTTTTTT
>NW_008825857.1:15065-15882 GCF_000691245.1 Trypanosoma grayi | reverse complement strand
TTTTTTTTTTTCGGTTTGGTTTGGTTGGTTCCCCCATGAGAAAGAGAGCGGGTAAGAGACAAGACGCATACGCATAACTCATACAAAGGATCGAACAAAAAAAGGAAACAAAAAGAAGCGGCGCAATAAAGATCAGAAAGCCCCACCTCTGTGTCAGTAACTTGACTCTGTATTCTGTTCTTCTGACGTCTCGTGCCAGTAGCCTCCACCCAAAATACCTCTGTCCATTCTGGCACCTTACCATACTATTTTTTTTCTTTTTTTTGATTTGATCGTTCCTATGGCCTTTACCCCCGATCAATTACCTTTTCTTTCTCTCTGCTTCATTTCGTTGCTATTTGGCTTCGTGGCCAAAACGCTCTGGATTCTTTGATCCTCAGTCACTCACACAGAGCAATGAGGTTGATACCCAAATGATTGGGGTAGTGGAAATGGCGATTGAGAAGCTAGTATACGCATCGACATACACACCTACGCCTATATATATATATATATATATAATCGTACATGTACACTTATATATCTATTATTAAATAGATACATAAATATACATATTCGTGGATACAGGCATAGAGATAGATATATCCAATAATGTATAGAGAGTTAGATAGGCAGGAAGAAGTCTGTACACATAACATACAAACACATATACTGTGCCTGGAGTAGGCAGACCCCTTAAACCACCTCCATCTCCTTCATATTCTCGTTTTCTAAGCACATGCACCCCTCTTCTCTGTCTTTCGCAATATTTTAAACAGTGTGTCTGCAGGCAGTGTGTTTGTCTTTCTCTCTCTCTCTCTCTCTGTGTGTGTGTGTA
>NW_008825857.1:14613-15035 GCF_000691245.1 Trypanosoma grayi | reverse complement strand
TATGTGTGTGTATGTATGTGTGTGTGAGAGTTTGTGTTTATCTGCACGTGTATCCAGAGCATACGCAGGATGAATGCGATTTGTTTGTGGAGGAAAGGTGAGAAAAACGAAAAAAAAGCGTTGCAACAGCTGCAGCAACTTGCTTCATCGCAACATCGAAGGGGGGAGGGGGGAAACGAAGCACACACATGCGTATACTCACTCACAGACACATACACCCACACAGAGAGTGAGTGAGGAATAGTAATATACCTGGAATACTCGGCACAGACACGCATACACATATGAGGGCTTCAAGTGCAACAAGCCCTTTGTTTCACCACACCCCTCCCCGACATGCCTTCCCGCTTGAGGCATTCCATCTCATGATGGTGCCTCTCTCATTCTGTCTCTCCGCACCCCGGGGGGGGGGGGGGGGGGGG
>NW_008825857.1:0-14563 GCF_000691245.1 Trypanosoma grayi | reverse complement strand
TACACCTCCGTGAAGTGATAAGCCGTCAGGACGCAATAAGGGGGTAATGGGGTGGGGAGTGAGAAGGCAGAAGGGGAACAAGAGAACAGAAAAGCAAAACAAAAAAGAAAAACTAATGACCAAGAAGCAAGGAGAAGCTATGGTGATTTCGCAAAAAAAAAAAGAGAGAAAGAGTGAGAGATACAAAGGACGCACAAGATGTGTCTTCATCTCAGGAAGACGCACCATGGTCCTTGTACCGTTTCTTAAATAATATGAAAAATGGTAAATATGTCGAAGCATGCAATCGTCACAAACGGAAGGCAAAACAAAACACAAAACAGCGCAGAGGTTGCGCTGGAGGCCGTGAGGGCGAACGGCAGCGTTCATGGAGCTGCCATTCCCCTCGAAAGCCACCCGCAACTACTGAAGGTTGCCTCACCTAGCCCCAGCAGCTGCACCTAATGGGCAGGTGGCAGTGGTCGTGACTATTTTTTTTTCTTTTTTGCTTTCTGCCCTGTCCCTTATCTGCAAGCCGTTTTTTTTTTTGTTCTTGTTTTCCTCGTCTTCGTCTTCAATTCATTTAATAGATCACTTTCTGCTCCCACCTCCCTTTCTACATCGCCGAGCATTGCAGAGACGCGGGGGGCTGCGGAAGCATACCGGACGGCTTATTCCGCACCACTGTCATGACGCAAGTGCTGTTGCCACCACTATCATCGTCAGTGTCACTATTGTTACTATTGGTGTCGCCTTCCACCCGCGCGTTTGTCCCCAGTTCTAACAGCAGCTCCTCCGTGATGTACTCGAGGTCCTCGTGGGCGACGCTGCGCAGGATCCGGTCGACAGACCTCCAGTCACGCAGCAAATCGCAGCCGCCGAGGAGCGCAAGCACATCGCCGCACCTGAGGCCTATCTCGTGCGTCTGCAAGATCCCCGCCTCCCCCGCGCAATGGAAGGCGAGTCGCTGCGAGCGGAAGAGCGAGACAGCACACATGCCGCGCAGCTGCACCTGCGCGACGGGAGCCACGCCAGTCTCGTCCGTCGCCAGCCGCACCGCTGTGGAGGCGTGCGGGCAGCGGCAGGCGAGGACGGCGGGCGTGCAGATGAAGGAGCAGCCCAGCGCGTTCGCGTGCGTCATCTTTACCGCGCGGTCAGCAAAAAGGAGACCGCCTCCAAGCTTTGTGGCCGACGCGGCGGGTGCCTTTTTGAGCTGCTGCAATGCCCAGAGAATGGTGCTGCGGCGCATGTCAACGCACGCTGCCGTGTGTAGCAGAGCAAGTGGGTTACAAATTAAAAAAAAAAATAAAAGGAGGAGAGAGAGGAAGAGGAAATAAATACAGGGGCAAGAAAACAAATAAAAAACACCACACCGCTGCGCAGCTTCAACAAGAAGGCATCCCTCACACCCCCCGCACATAGCACCCACGGCGGGACGAGGGCCAAGAAGGCGGAGTAGAAGTAGCGATGTGGGGGATACAGACAGTGAGAGAGCGGCCGCGCCACCAGTCATACTTCTTTTTTATCTCTCCGTTCAGCCTTGCCTTGTGATCTGTTCGTGTTGTAAAACAGTAGTAGAAGTAGTAGTACTTCTGGTGTCAGTGCTGCTGCTGCAACTATTCCGTTCCCTCCACCTTTGTTTATGGTCGGCCGTCCGCCGCGGTCACGCGCATGGAGAAATGGAGAACGACCTGCGCAGCATCGCCTCCGCGCGCTGCAGCTGCTCCACATCGCTCTCGCGCAGCTGCAGTAGTGTGGCACGGGGATCGCCAGCCAGCAGGTTGTGAATGCGCTCCAGTAGGTATGCGGCGCAGAGTCCACGGCTCTCACCCGACAACTTTTCCACCGTCGTCGCGAGGGTCGTCGCCACTGCACCCTTGCTGAATGTTGCACCCTCGCGTCGCTCGTCGAAGAAGCAGAGGAATGTGTCAAAGACCGCGTACGGTGGCACACCGCTTGCTTGCAGGAGTGTGGCGATGTTTTCAGCCCCCTCCCCGTGGTGGGCGAGAAAAATCACGAAGGGCGACACCGGCAGACCCGCGGCGTACCCGTCGTAGTACTCGCGCACCACGTTACGTACCGCATCGGTGACGCCCATACCGCCCACGCTGACGAGGAACTCCAACAGGTCTTGTAGAACCTCTGCCGTCACCTTCTCCGGGGTCTCTGGGTGAACCTTAAGCAGGTCCAGCTGCACCTTGGCGCCACCCTGGCCCTTGTAGTGCCCCGCCAGCTCAAAGAGCCGCCGCTCCTCCACGTAGAAATGGCGCAGCTCGTCTACATCTGCCTCTGCTCTCTGTTTTTGCAATCCGTCAAGCGGCGCAGCGTCGCCACTGCACCTGCCGCCACTGATGGTGTTATTCTGCCAAAGAGCCTCGATCGCATCCGCCAACTCCTCCTGGAGCAGCAAAACAAAGTAGGCCAGCTGCTCAGATGTTGTTGGACCATATTCTAATGCCAACTTAATGCACAGGATCCGCGAAGAGAGCGACAATCGCAGTTTGCTTCTCGCCATGTCGCCAAAACCGCGCGCAGCGACGGCAGGATGCCGCACACGGTTGCCCCAGCAGATGAAAAACAGGGCGGTGAGCGTGCGCGGTTCATTAATGACGACGGCATGCTCCTCCAGTACCTCTGCAAGCATCATGATGTGGCTATCCTCGAAGGGATGGTTCACCATCCATTGCACCACAGCGTTCTGTAGCGCAGCGTCTTCCGCCACAGCCTGCATTACGGCCCCAAGACGCCGTTTAAGCATCTCCGTGGGTTCGTTCACGAGGCATCGGTCCAGCAACCCTAGGAGGTCCTCCAGAGCACTTCGGCTATGCTTCAGCCAGCATAACAGCAACAGCAGGCGCGGCATACGGTCAGGGAACGCGCCTTCAAGCTTGTCGACCACGTAGTCCATAACTTGTTCATGATGGAGCGACTTAATGTTGTCAGATGCGTACGTCAACGCTGCTTCAGGCTGGTTTGCCGAAATGAATGAGTGAATGCTTATGGCGTGGCGTGCCCGCATTGTAAGTGCGTCTTTTTGTTCCTTGAGGTGGGTCAGAATAGTGCTGTCATTTGACGCAAGTGCCTTCATGCATAGGTCTGTGATGGTCGTTTCTGTGTTTTCACCCCAGACCAAGAGTTCCAGCCTCCCCTGGCTCTCTGCAGTAGTAGTATAAGTGGTAGTATTAGTAGAGACCGACTTGACGCGCAGCAGCAGGGCGTAGAGCCAACAGAGTACACCTGCGCTACGCAATCCCTGCAAGACCGTTTCAAGAAGTGCGGCCTGCACGTTGAGGGCACCCCGCATGGTGAATGGATGTGGAGCGGTGGCGACGAGGGCGTTCCATGACAACTCCATCTGCTTTGGGGAGTCTAACCAGCCGTGGGGGCGAAGTAGTTCCTCCAACGCGCGGTGCCACTTCTTCAGGTGTTCAGCGACGCGTTCCAGGTCTTGTGTCAGGCGCCACGAGAATGGAGCAGACCAGAATCCCTGTGCCACGGCAATCTCGCGACAGACAAGGCAAATGAGGCTCTGCGCACCGGCCGACAAACGCATACTGCTGCCGCTTAACGATGGCCGCAACAACTCGTCTAGAAGCGGTGTCAGAGATTTCACCGCGGCACCAGCGAAGGCTGCAACCGCAATGGCCTCCATTTCTCTCCGCGACCCCAAACGGGGAAGCGAAGTGAGGGCAACATCGCTCTGGCCTTGCTGCTGCTGCTGCTGCACAATGTTTGCCACCATGAAACCGAGAGTGCGTACAGCAATGCCGCAGAGAATGCCGCTTTTACCGTACACAACAAATCTTGCACGAGGCTCTTCTGGATCGCTGACGCACGAAACACCCAACGCCGCAGCGCTCAGTCGAAGCGTTGACACGACCTCCACTTCGTCATAAACACTCTCGTAGATAGGGGAACCAATAGTCACCATCACCAGCGTACACGTCCGAGAGTCGTAGAGCAGCGTGGTGCCACCAGAGTCTTGACATGCTAACTGGACACTGTCGACACGCACATCCTGTGGCAGAGGACGCACAGAACCCAGGCGCATCACAGGTCTGGAATCACTAGACGCTGTTGTGGTTACCCCCTCGAGCAGCACAGGTTGTCGCCCTCCGTCGGCTAGGACAAGTGTCGCGTGGCGGTGCACCTGTTTAAAACTTGGAAGCACCGTCACTGCATTCTTTGGTACTGCCACGGAACAAACCGCAGAGAAGACACCAGTCGCCGTGTGGGCCCACATCGTGAGATCGGTGTTTGATAAAACAAACAGTCTCCCACTGCTGGCATCGTAGGCACTTTCGCGGTACCGTCTCGTACTCCAGATGGAAGTCACAGCCTCCAAAATCCGTAACGAGTTCTGTCTGCGGGATGGGATCAGGTCAATCCTTTTCATTTCCTCCAAGACAAACTGATAGGTTTTCACATCGGCATTCCCGTAACAAAGTGCCACCTCGTCATCCCGCAAAAAAACAACTTTTTCCACTGGATGACGGGTTGTGACAAAGGTGTCGTCCACAATTTGAACAGGCGACGTCTCCCCTATCAAGGCCAAGTAGACTCCAGTTGTGAGGCCAACCACCAAAACAGAGTGCTTGCCTGGTCCCTGTTTTTGGATGCACGCGTCGTGAATGGGGCTCCCCCACGGAGGACAGTAAAAGTACCCATCATCGTGAACGACAAGTAGGCGATTGTCGCTCATTACAAGATGGGCGCCATTGTGGTATTGAGCTCGATAGCGGCCACCACCGTTAAGCAAGTTGGAGGAAGGCCATGCGTGTTCTGTTTCCATCTTCACGTCAAACAGCGGGCAGTGCGATGCGGGGCGCGACACAGTGCGTAGCAGTGGCGGGGAATTACCTTCCCTCTCCAGGTGGGATTGCTCAGCGTACTGCAGCAGCGACTGCTTCATCACGTTGTTTTTTTTGTCTCTCTTTTCTCCCCCTGCCACCTTCTACCAGCTCCCTCTCTCACGTGTGAAAAGTAGTGAGAAAAACAAGGAAAATGTGAAAGGTGTACGCTGCTTCTCGCAAGAAGAACAATTTCAAACCACGTTTCCAGCGAAAAGCAAAACAAAAATAGGCACGATTGTGGCAGTTGTGGCATACGATATAGTGAGGATTTACACAGATACAGAAGCAAAACATACGATAAATAAATAAATATATATATATATATAACTCTTTTTTTTTCTCTCACTCCCTTAGCGACCAGCTTGGCGCCGAGTCGGAGGTTGCCGCAGTGAAACGATCTGTATGCCCGAGCGAGCTCCATGTGGTCGTCATTGGGTCAAGGGGAAGTGGCGTCAGCGGGTCGACTTCGTGGTCCAGTTTTACTATAAAATCATGCAACAGCAACGTTCCCGCTGAGGCGCGCTCCGAGGGGTCCTCGTGCATACATGCCTTTATGAAATCCACCAACTCTGGTGAGATATCTGGGGGGAAACTCTCAGGGACGCCGTAACCGAGGAGCACGCCGCCTCGGGAGGGCCGCTTGATTTGAAGACACTCACACACCACGCACCCAATCGACCAGATATCGCATTCCTTTCCGCTCGGGCGGCCCTCAATCACCTCTGGAGCCATGTAAAATATGGTGCCGTACATTCCCTCTCCAACATTGACCGTTGCAGTGCCAAAATCCGAAAGCTTCAGCACACCCCTTGATATCAGCATATTTCCTGGCTTGATGTCGCGGTGGATGATACCGCACTCGTGGAGGTAGTTCACTGCCTGTAAGAGTTCCCTTGTCAGTTTCAGCAGATGATTCTCCGGAAGACGTGGATACCTCCTCAGCAAATCGGCCACTGTCCCTTGATCGGCAAGCTCCATGAACAAGTTGATCGTATTCTCCGCCCGTTCGCAGTAAAAATAATGAATGATGTTGGGGTGCGTAAGCTTACACAATATCTCAATCTCATTCATAAGGTCCTTTACTTTTTCCTCAAATTTGCCAGAGAGGCGAATCATCTTTACCGCCATTTTGCCGCCTGTCAGAGTTGAGGTTGCCTCGTAGACGTCTGCAAAGGCCCCCCTTCCAAGCTTGCGTCCACAAATCCACGGGCTGTTGCGCACCTTACCAAATATCTCCCGCCGCTTCATCACCTCTTCTTCCGCCCTCCGCTTCTCCTCAACCTTGCTGGCCGCCTGCAACAGCTCTTGGCTAAATGCGTCTCGACAGATTGGTTTGGTGAGAAGTGAATTACCGCGTTTTATGGGATCCTTGGCGGTCTCTGAAGTTTCAATAGTGTAGATACGTTGGGAGAAGAGACCGTCGAGCACCTTCTCTGCATCCCGCAAATCAACATCCACAATCGCGCAACTAATATCGCTACTCGAGTCATTCACAGCCTGCAGCGCCTTTGCGACGCTCTCGACGACGCGCAATGAGTGACCGAAACTCCACACAAGAACAGAAATGTTGTGCCGGTAAACCGCATTTTTTTCCAAAAGGAGAATAATGAGGGGATCTTTAGCGTTGAACTTCATGAGATTATGACGGGGGCGCAGCAGTGGCTGACCGGCACCGTCCTCGACAATAAATGGTACTTGAATCCTTATTGTACCTGAAGAAGAAAGAAGCAGCCCCCCCAAGCTGTTCACAGCTTGCACTAATCTGTTAAGTGTGTCGTGATCAATTGGATTTGTCGAGTCATGCTGACAGACGACCACGAGTTGTTGGACAGACTCTGTTGTCCGCTTCAGCGACACCTGAATGTGTAGCTTTCCTGTCAAGAGCCCAAACGCACGTGAGAGAACCGACACCACAGAAGCCTTATCGCACGAAACACGTGTCAATTCTGCCACATCTGGCAAAACACGAACGTCCATCTGACGATGCCGCTCACGGACCATCTCCGACAGCACTGCACGAAGGCGCACAGACCCCCACTCCTTGGCGGAAGAAGACAACTCCTGCAAGTTCTTCCACTGCAGGCAATCCACAATCTGGCGAAACTGTGGTTCTTTACACCCTATGTGAGAGAGTTCCGTCACAAAAAAATCGTGAAGGAGTGACAGCGTTCGCGAGATTCCCGCCTCTCGTACAGACCCAATCAAAGCGTACCCCACCGGATGTTTCGTCGTGGCATCCCTTGCAGAGACAACTGTGGCGTTTATAGTAACACTGCCGTACGTCAGGTGGGCAAGCGTCAAGGCACGTTCCGAGAGATCAAAGTTTTTGTCAGCTGCACCTACCATCGTTTTATATTGCTCAACAGATTTTTCGCCGTTTAAGAGGTTGTATATATCCTTTCCCTCTACGTCACGCGCACTAAACCCACACAGAGCCATAGCACCCTCACTCCACAGCACCACCTTGCTGTCTCGGTCCGTAACAATCACGAAGAGGTGCTGAAGCACGGCGCCAAGCCCAATAGAAACAGGGGGAAGGCTTCTCAAACGCAGCGTGAGGTCACCGTCATCGTCCGTGGCATCCACGAGTAGCGCGTTTACAGCCTTTTTGTGCTGATGGACCACCTCTTGGTCTACAAGGAAGCCGCATATATCGTTTGTAACCTCATTTCCCGTTTCGAGCTCCTTTGAGAGGGTATTACAGCATTGGTTTCGATCCTCCGTGGGTGTGTAAGATAAAGAGGACTCGACAAGCCTCCAAAAAAGATTGTCAAGGGCTTTGATGTCGGATTTGGCCCTTTTCAGTTTCTGGTACGTTAAGCCAAGGAGCAAAAATATGATGATTGCCACGAGGGAAGCCAAGGCAATCGCTGCACTTTCACTGCTCCCGCAGCATTGGTCAGAGGTAGCAATAACGATCACAACAAGCAGATCGGCTACTACTGCTAATGCAAAAAGCAGGATCATGGCAAAAGATAATTGGGCCTCAGAAGTGTTTTTCGGCATAGGCATCGTTTTTGCACGGGTTGCGATCTCCGTGGCGAAGCCCATAATTGAGTCTGATGTGCCCTGACTCGCATTCACCCGCTTCAATTGAACGTAGTAGCTCGAAAGTGACCGCAGCAATTCCCCAAACGAAGGATCGCTACGAAAACAGTCTCTCGCATGTGATATGGCCAGACGCAGGAGAAGCCCCACAGAGGGGTTCCCAAGCACAGCAGCAGGTGTAAGTTCTGGGAGCATAATCAAGACAGAACGTGCAAACGCCCTGTTACCCTTCACATTGTCGCCAGCACGTGGTCCTACCAACAAAAGGGACTCTTTCTCATTCAGCATGTATATCTATCGCTCTCTTTTTGACTATATATATAAATATAATAGTCGACCACTACAAGTAGAGCAGATGAATTCAGACACCAACCATTCCCACAAGAAATTCGTCGCACACGAATCGTAAGCATTGTAGTACAGAAACTACTAATATGCATAGATGCACAGATATGTATATATATATATATATACAAATAAACAGAGAACAATAGAGTAACTTGTTTTCTTTACATACACAGCATTACAACCTACATCCCCTCTTGACAGATTGTGAGATGTGACCACCTTGACTTCACGGCCACCCTTCGATCATAACTCGTCGGAATTCTTCAAAGCTCAAACGACCATCACCATCAATATCCGCCTCGTTTATCATCTCAAATGCCTGCTCTGCGGAAAGCGGGCAACCTAAACGTCCCATAACAAACCTCAGATCTGTTACATTGATGTACCCAGCATTACCAAGATCATATATGCTGAAGGCTCGTCGCAATTCCAGTTCTTTCTCCTCGGGATCATTCACTTTGGTGGCGACGAGAGTGAGAAATTCAGGAAAGTCAATTACACCATTGGCGTCCAAATCAGCCTCGGCCATCATCGACTGTAGTTTCTCGCGCGAAACCTTTTGGCCGATGGCCGTGAAGACTTCACCAAGATCCTCCACCGTAATACTCCCATCGCAATCCTTATCAAACACAGCAAATGCCTCCTTTAGCTCGGTAATTTGCTGCAACGTCAGGAGGTCTGCCATTGCGTCGCTTGATGCTCGCCGGACGCCTTTCTCTTGAACTGTTTTTTTCTCCCTCTTTGTCTTCCTACGATTTGCGCTTGCAAATCCCTTTACCCTCGGGGGAATACCCGAAGCTATACAAAGCAAAGAAAATAAAGAGGAGCGGCAGGTTTGCACCTCTGTGAAAAGGTGAAGTAGAGATTCCCAACAACAGAGTTAGAAAAAAAACAGGGATTCTCTCTCCCTTTTTCTCTCTCTATATATATGTATATATAAATAAACCCACTCTTCGTAAAACCAATAAATATCTCAAGACTTGGAGTCATCATCTTCCTCTTCGTCCTCAAACGCATACAACTCCGTCTCCTCCCGCAGGCGCCGGGTGTGGAGACGCGAACGCAAGACGGGATTCCAAAGCTTGTCATCTTCAATACTCGACATTAGTGCACTGCTCATCTCTTCAGCATGTGGTGACATTTTCACATCCGCTTCACAAGGAGCCGGGAGGTCATGCGCGTGCACTGGTGTCCCCCCCTGCATGCCAGTCTGTAAATTTTTAAGGGAACCGTACGACACCTCTCGTCGATCCATCATGTTCGCCCCGAAGACAAGCTCGTCTTCATCCCGCTGAAGAGCCTGAAGCTCCTTCATCTGATGCGAGCGTCGATGGGCCCACACGCGCTCCTCATGCGTAGTCTCTTCCCAAAAATTATTGTAGGGTTTTGGGATGAGACTCTCATCAACAGGAATCCCATACTTCTTAAGAACCCACTTCGCCTTCCGGTAGCCATCCACAACCATCATGAAGCAATCCCATGTCTGGTTTACATAACGTGCCGCACTCAATTCCTGGTAGAGCATGCGGCGATAATATTCCTGCCATTCTGGCGGCAGCTGTCGCAGTCGCCTGTATGCCCAATACGTAAAGCGCTTCGCAGGGCTAACCGATTCATAGTTGTACCAAGATACGCGATATGGTGTGGAACCAACTGTATTCTGCAGACCCTTTGCAAGTGGCTCCTCTTCCTCTCCGTCTCCCTCATTATTTACCTTGGCGTACAACGCATCGTTTGTGTTCGATAAAAAATTACTCTCAAGTACCTCATTTGTATGCTGTGTATCATTGCCTTCCTTTAAACCGGAGGCGCGATCCACATTAAAGACTGTCTCCATCTCAACCGGGTCTAATGTGAAATCTTTTCCGCTCGTCTTTCGTTTATTCGTTTTTGCTGGTGCATCCGTCCTTGAGCTTGTCGAAACAAGCCTCGCTGAGCAGCAATACTTTTGTACATTAGTGATTTGTGCATTCTCGATCCATAATGAAGAGGACAGCCGCAAAGAGTGCCCAAAAAGCATAGAGAAACTATTCTCCCCTTGCTGAAAAAGAGAAAAACAACAAGCAAACATTGGCCATTACCAAAGAAAAACTGCCAAAAACAAAACAAGAAAGCTTAACGCGTTTGGTGTCGCTCTGGAGCATGACTGTTCATGGTGTCTGCCATTTCTTTTGTCTCTTTGCTTCAAACGAAAAATAAAACACAGAAACTGTCAACTATTCCTTCCTCAATGATGGTTCTCATGCCCACAGCACACTACCAACGCATCGCCCTTGTGAGAGAAAGGCCATCCAAAAACATATATAATCTCGCATCAATTATGATTCGTCGCTGGGTATCATACTTCCCCTTCAACAATTTCTCAAGTGCCTGCAAAGGGGTATCGCCTTCGGCATCGGATTTCTTCGAATGTATCGGCAACAAAATCACCTCAATATCTTCCCCATCATCAAGCTGCTGCTTTGGATTGTGGTTTTCTTTTTTGTCGCCGTCAACCAATATTCTCACGAATTCTCCACAAGAATCCGTCAAGCCAGGCTCATAACAAAGCGGATCTGTTACACTGGTGATATCCTCTTCAGTTGCAGCATAACCGGTTTCTTCCTTTAGCTCACGCAAAGCTGCACTCCTTACATTTTCACCCGGGTCAATTAGTCCTGCTGGAAATTCAAGCACCAGCGCATCCAACGGCGGACGATACTGTGCAACTAGGATTAAGGACGTTTCTTCAGAACGACGCAAGAAAGCGCATATCTCTACGCTATCAATGGCAAAGGGAACGGGGGTGCGCCGGTACAACTCAAGAGGAACCTGACGGGTTGTGCGCTGCGACATTTCCCATTTTCTGCCACCCACACCCTTCACTTTTGGTTTGGAAGGTGAAGTCAAATCCCCCAGCACAGGTTGGTACGAAATCTCACAAAGCCGCAGAAAGCGTCCCTCCTGCAGGACTTTTAGCTCGGATCTCTCGTATTGCTTCATCAATCGTTTCGACTCCCCAAGGAAAAAAAAAAACGAAACGAAAAATAAAAAGAACAGCACAAAAAAAAAACTTAAAACGCACCAAAACATATATACATACCTATGGACATATATATAAAACATATATACCCCAAACAGAGCAACAGCGCAAAAAAATATTGAGCCGACCTCTGTACACAGGTAAAAAGCTCCACAACAAGTATAATCAAGAAAGCTAAAGCACAAGTGTTTCTTCATATATATATATATATATATATTTAAATATTGCTTGCCAAGGATCCATCGTCCCCAGATTGTTCTTTTCTTGTTCACACGTCTTTTCTTGAAGGCATACAAACGTAGGAAACACCTTACGAAAAAACACTAACATTATCAATCCGTTTCGGGCCTCATCGGCATTATTTTGAAAATGCGAAGTTGAGACAATTGTGTATCTATCACACTCATTGCTCCCTTGGGTGCATAGATCGAGAATTGCTTTTTGGTTTGAATCTTGGTAGCAACCATAATATTTAGCAATGTCCAAAGCAAAAGGTCTGCCGGCGTCGAAAACACACATTTCACTCACATTGGGCAGGGCTCCACGGTCAAGATAAGTTCCTTAAAATTAGCCTAATGTGTCGAAGGTAAAAAACGAAAAAGAATCCAGGCTAATTACCGTTTCTTTTCTCGTTTCTATCAGTTGTAAAGACAAAAAGTCAACGACTGTAGATAATTAAGGCGGCAATTGAAATTGATGCGAAGCCAGACACCTCATGGAAACACTTTATGTTGCTTCATTAATATTCCTTCAGCCGACACGCAAAAACAAAGCGCCGAGGTCCTTTGCCATATTCCCTTCCATGGGAAACCCCCGCAAGAGCATTAGTTTGCGAAAAAGCACAGCACACCTGGGCACCAAAAGGAAGTCAGATGAAAAAAACAAAGCCCCTATACGGGGCAAAATCAAAAATAGACTCTAAACACATTAACGCCTGTTTCGGTTCACACAAAAACAACTTCCCACGAATTGCACTCCATTGTACGCATGGCAGAAGCAACATGCAGAATGAAAAAAAACAAGAATAGTCTGGATATTACCTCTCCTTCATAGAGTGCAGTGAGAGATAGAAAATAAGTGTTGTTTGATGGGTCGTATTTTCAAATTACAACAGTAATTCAGATTTCTGCACACGTGGGAAGCCCAAGTAAATGCCTAAGACCAGGCATGGTGAAGTTAATCGTTATGAACTGATGAGAAGGGAGGTGCTGAAAGCACGCGTAACCCGCCTCCCGCGCCAGGGCGAAGAGGATTGAGTTGGGTCGGCCTTTCAGAAGTTGCGCTTTCCGACGCCCTATGCAACAAGAAGGGAAGAACCAGACGAGGAATCGGATACCTGTTCGGTTTGTATACTTAACAAGGGCGTGGCTTGACAATTCCTTTCGCAGGCTCCAAAGAAATAAAAAGACACATTCTGAAAGGCATTTAATATTTCTTCTCACTGACAACAACAAGGGTCATGCTTCAGAAAGCAAAAGGCGAGTGGTCCCAAAAATCAGTGCTTATTTCCCGTTGTGCTCTTCTTCTCACATGAAAGAAATGAAAGAGAAAAACATTTAGATACATGAATGAAGAAAATTGTACTTTAATCGTCCTTTTCTTGGAACGCTGCTTCATTCGAAAACAAAAAGAGAAAAATCACCAACACACGCCATTCCATTTGTTTCTTTAATGCATAATGGTGAATTAGATAGCACCCTATTTTCGCTCTCTGTGTTCAAAAAAGACATGGAATGAAAAAATAAAATAAAGGGAACAAATAAAAACAGCTCGCTTTTTTCCCCTCATACACGACATCACCCCCGGTTTGTTTTCTTTTTTTTATTTGATTTTGGCTTTCTCCCGGACACCTTTACACACTGGGCCCGTTCCAGGGCACAGCAGCCCCTGAAGATAAAATAGCCAAACGCACACCCAGGAGGTCCTACTTAAATGTTTCCTCTCATAAGGCATTCGGAATGAAGCAAACACCAAGAATTTGCGTCAAGACAAGCATCCGCACCCAAACAGACGGAACTAAAAAATCCTTCATAAAACCACCTGTCCCCCCTTCTTGCCCCAACAAACGGGCACATGGGCGCCAAACCGGGCAAAAAAAACACGACAGACACGCCACGCCCAGCAAGCGCAACCCACCGCAACCCAACAGAACGGAACACGGAATACGCACGCCCATGCCCGGCCCGAGCCCACCACAACAGAGGAAGCCACACACACACACACACACGCGACCCCGGGAGGGGCGGCGCACCGCCCCGCCCCGCTTGGTGGCGGAACGGCCCCGGCGCTTTTTGCTTTGTGGCCGCCCCCCGCCCGGAAGCTGGGCAGCGCCGGGCCTTTCCGCCACCAAACGGCTCGACGAACGGGCGCCAACAATGGCGGGNAAAAGCGCCTGTTCACCAACCTCCCGAGCACTCGGCCCACGCAGCCCGGCCAAAGTCCATGAAAAAAAAGCCCGGCCAAAAGCCTTTTTTTGCCAGCCGCCGTGACCGCCGAGACCGGGGCCACCCTTCAGACGCAAAACCCACCAAACCCCAAGCGGAACATTATAGAACGAGGTGGGTTTGCCCCGCCCCGCCGCCAAAGTAAAAATCCAAGAAATCCGACCTTATCCGGGAGATCGCGAGGGAGAACCCCTTTAAAAAACGCAACCGCGGCCGCCCGACGCAAACCGCCCCGCAAAAAGGCGAGAAGGCGCCGAAGGCGCCAATGCCTGGCTTTTCGAATTTCGGCCTTCCCAAAAAAAGCGGAAGAACAGTCCTCGATGCCACAACAAGGCAGCCAAAAAAAAAAAGCAGCAACCCCTTACAAATTCAGTTCTCGCAAAACCAATGCGCAACAGAAAAAGGAAGCAGGCAGCCAACGCCACAAGAGCCTTACGAAGGCGCCGCGGCAGTTTAAAGCCAACGCACTGCCCCAACGTAAGCGAGATGCTTTCCTGCAGCCACACCCGGCAACCCATTCAACCTGAAGTAAAGATGCGGGGTTTTTACTCTTGCTCGGCACCTCCTCCCCAAGCGCCGGCCGTTCGGTAGAAGACAGAACCCTGGAAAAACATAGGATCTGCATTTGTAAAACCGCACCCCGCGACCATCACAGAGAGGCAAGGCTGCAAGATTAACGTTTGCTACCGAATTGCCCATGACGGACAAAACACCCCACCAACAGAAACACACTCTAACCTAGGAGGGCGGTCGATCACACAGCATTTCCAGCAAGACTACCGCCAGCAACTTTCATCATTTGTAGGATTTTCCGGCGCCAGGCCCAAGGAATCGCACAGTGCCAGGATCACCCGCGCCTTCCTGGGACA
>NW_008825856.1:9180-21642 GCF_000691245.1 Trypanosoma grayi | reverse complement strand
CCTCCAGCGCCATCCACTCGGTTCGGAAAGTCGACCTGGCATCATCAAAAGCCTTGAGAAAATTTTCGTTCTTTGGCATGTTAAAAGACACCATGGAGTGTCGCAAAGAAACAAAACTGGCCGTTGTTCCATTCTCCAGACAAATGGTCAGTTCCCCATCTTTGAGTGTGAGTATGCCCTCGACACGATCAACATGCGTACTGAAATTTGGTCTGTACTCAAAAGAAAAAAGGGTCTGACCGCGATGTTCGACGAACGCCCTGAGAGCTGACAGGCTCGTCATCCATTCCACGTCCCTGAGAGCCTGCTGGGAAGTAGTGGATAGCATTGTGATAGCTTGCTTCTGACTTACCTTTCGTTTCAAACTTACGCTTAACGACACTTTCCTAACGCAAGATAAGAAGACACGTATTATTTTAAGTTATAGGATCCCCTTTTAGCAAGTAGGGTAAGGCTTGGCCATTCCTATCGCAGGCTCCCAAAAATTCATCTTTCTTACAAAAAAAAATTATTCTTGTGTGAAGGGGTTGGTTGGATGGCAAGCGAAAAACTCCTCCCGTTGGATTCGAACCAACGACCTGTAGGTTAACAGCCTAACGCGCTGCCGACTGCGCCAGGGAGGACACATCCGACACAACCTTATCATGGATCGTTTTTTAAGTATTTTAAAGGGAAAAATAAACAACACCTCTCACAAAAAAAAAAACTTAGTCTAAAAACATTCCATAACCCTTGCCTGCATGCCATGTTCACCAACCTTCTGTAGCTCAATTGGTAGAGCATGTGACTGTAGAGCTTAGCAGGTATCACAGGGTCGCTGGTTCGATTCCGGCCGGAAGGAAAAAATGCTTTTCCATCATTTTCCTTCAACTGCGGTTATATTTACTTGCATTTTCAAAAAAAAAAAACAAAAGAAAAATATTTCCCTCGTTTGGAAGGGAGGGAACGAAAAATCAAGGCCACTGCGAGAATCGAACTCGCGACCCCCACTTTACGAGAGTGGTGCACTGCCACTGTGCTAAGCAGCCACGTGCAAGACCTTGGGATATATAGAAAAATAAAATATTATAATTCTTTTTAAATAAAACTTTTTCTTATCTCTCCAAATTATTCTTTTACCTATGATTGGAGCCCTCTACGGAGGGACATCCACAACCTGGAAATTCAACAGAGAAGATTAGCACTCTCCCTGCGTAAGGCTGATGTCAATCTTCGAGAGATATTGCTTTTCAATCTTGCTCCAAACGAGCATGTTCCATTTTTGCTCCTAAATAATATTGGTGACATCGGCCGCTTGGTCTAGTGGTATGATTCCTGTTTCGGGTACAGGAGGTCACGGGTTCAATTCCCGTAGCGGCCCAAATCTTTTTCTCTTTACAAAAAAAAAAGGTTCTTTTGTTCGCTTCTCCTTCGGACCTTTTGGTTCCCGACGACCTCCAACACGGTTGTGAGGTGTTTGACTTACGGGTAAAAGATCAAAGAAGGTGTCTTGAAGTCAGTATTGTTTTGCATGCCTCCGGGCAAAGTTTTTTTATTTTTTTTGTTGATGTATTTTCCTTGCGTAACTATGCCTTCTTATTCTTCTGTACTCTTTAAAATCTTTTTCTTTTTTCGTCGGAAAACATCAAACAAGTATATACATAAATATATTTATATTTATTTGCTTAGAAATGATTAGGGAGGGCAACGATGCCAAAGGGTCTCCTGATATTGAACAATTAGGAAAACTCAGTAGGACAGTGGTGGACGACCCATCAGTGCTAAACCACAACCTCCGACAACTCTGCGCCCTCTTTGGAACGGAGTACCATGAAAAGGCTGACCAAATGATGGGTACTATGATAGCACTTCACTCATCACGCATGCTTTCAACGTCATGGACAGTGCTTCTTCAGTGTTTACGGGAAACTTCAGACCCACGTGCACAACTTACATTGCTGTACCACTTTGGTAATATTGCGGACCGTATAAGTATACCCCAGAGGACAAATGCCTTTAGGGTGTTCGCAAAGGAAGCCTTGAGACTCTTGTCATCTATAGATGTTGTTGTAAGGAATCAATCATTCTTTGTTCGTTTTCGGGGTGCTATTGCTGCGCTTGGTGTTTATGGGGAAAAGGGCCTTTCAGAGGCAATTCTGGAGAAAGTAATACCACATATAGTAACCTTTCCACGAACTGAGGGCCGTCGTGCTGCAGCACAGTTGGCGGCCCAGCTGGTTACGAGCACACTGCATTGTGGATCCTTTACGGGATTTATAGAGAAGGTTGAGATGGATAGTGACTTATTAGGATGTTGTATCACAATGGATGCAAGTTTGCCGCTCCTGCTTGACCAGGCGAAAAAACTCTCTACTAAACCGACTGCATATTACACAGTTTGTGATGCTAAATCTCGTATTGACAAATGGTTGTATTTGTTGATAGTTGAAGAACCTACGCGACATAGGATTCTTCCAGTCGTGATTTCTTGCCTTGAAAAGATGAAGCAGTTTGACCCTACTTGGCAACTCACTTCAGCCGATAAGATTGTTGAACGTGCCATAACAATTGTGTCTAAGAGCGACACCAAGACTATTCTACTTTCGCCGCTGCTTAACCTTATTCGTCTCTTGATATCAAAACAGACAAATCAATTGGATGGGGTTTGGTCTCTGACACATCTACCAGATCCTATGATTCGCTTTGATGCCTTGAATACTATGGCGACAGCGGCAGCAAACGAAATAGAACCCCAAGTTGCCAAAGATTTGTTAATTTGTACATTTGATCTCTTTCAAAAGTATATGACTGCTCAATGTAGTTATACTGTCTCTGGTACGCTTTGTCTTTTTACTGCCTTGACTTCTAAAACCTATCACGACTCTTCAACAGTTTTTCATCAGGTGTTGCGTGCTCATTTTGACTTGGCAAACCCTGTGAATTTAGTGAGTTCCGTCCGTATTCACGTTCTTCAGTTGATAGACAAGATTCCCGGAGTTTATGTGACTACGTTTTTCTACGTTCTACTTTGTGCACAAGATGCAAACGTAAAGGTTCGGAATTCTGCGTTTACCCTCCTCCTAAAATGGTGTGGTGCCCATATTCTTGATGAGGTGCTTTTCAGGGAAACGTTTCTTCGAGGTATTGATTTTCTGGAAGGTTATCCTTGTGCAAGGTTGGTGACACAAGGTGAGGAAAAAAGTTGGATTTCCCACTTTCGGAATACTACTCAGTTGATATTATATTTGATTGAAAATTTACATTCAGGAACGGCAAACACTTCCAAAGAACGTCATCACATCATCCAATGCTCTTGTGAGGGGTTGATGTTTGTCAGTGCTTCTGATTTGTGTGGTGCGTCTTCATCAGCATCATATGGTTTGGGTGTGACATTACTCGAAGATACCTTTTACAGGGCTTTTATAGCGGTTCATGATTTGATACTTTCATCAGAAACATTTCCATTTGATACATACGTTTCCTTAATTTCTGCAGCCACGTCTTGCTTAAAGAGATGTAGAGAAAGTACTTTATTTGATATATTTACACATAAGCAGCTATTTAATCGTTCATGGAATGTTCTCCATCGCTGCTGCCAAGCGATAGATCCCATGTCAGCTCCAAAATTACACAGAGAACGTTCGCTCTATTTAGTCTGGCAAGAATTACCAAAGGATCTTGAACGAATGATTGCTTCATCAGCTATATCTGGGCTTACAAATGTCGTGTATTATCAGGAAACTCGTATTTTTGAGTTGGTAGAAAACACCACAGATCTTTTTATTGAGCTTATTCGATTTGGCAGTTGCTCCCCTGTCTTTGTTGGTCAACTTCGACGTCTGTATTCTTACATACTTGACTGTTTAGACATCCTAGCCGGCTCCAATCCAGTGGCTTCGTTAAGAGGATGCCGAGTATTGTTCGAGACCTTGTTTTGTAACGGTGCTTTGTCGGATAGCTTTTCTAAACGAGAAAATGAGACAAGTACAGAGTGTGGAAGATTTGTCTCAATGACCGTAACAATTCTTACTCGAAGCCTAGCTTTTGATTTGGTGGTTGCGGGCGAGGAGTTTTTCAGCTTTATCAAGGTGCTGATTGAGATGGATAAGAGATCTGGCGACTCTCAGTGCTATCTCGTCGTCGACGGAGATTTTTCACTAGTAAAAAGAATGATTTCTATTGTATCTGATAGGGAATATTACAATGCCGTTCGAGGTGCTGCTGTGGTGGAGCCTATTTTAGTTGCATTAGAGCTGCTTTTCTCATCTTTTTACTTTCCACGTGTCGCAGATGTATGCACACAAGAGGAGTGGACAAGAATATTGAGTGTGATTGATGAAGCTGCAGTAGACCTACAAAGCGACGTATTTAACCGTTGCAGAGATTCAGTGGTCTGTATATTGAAGTTGTATGAGAAAACATCGTTTAGTAACTCTTCGGTATCGCCTACAAGAACGAGATTTGAATCACTTTTTGAAAAGAAGTGGAATGGCACAGAAGAGTTTCTGTTGGAGTTTTGTCTTTTGTGTGAAGGTGTGGCCTTTGGGAACCTTTCAGAGGCCAGTCTAGAATTAGGTATGATGCATGCTAAGTCACTTCCTATGGCTTTGTGTGCCTGTATTTTGGATTCCTCGCTTGTGAGTCGAACTGTTGAATTGTCTCTCATAAAGGAATCTGAAACGTTCATGCTGGAGCTGCTTTTGGTCGTCATGGCTAACATTGACACTAAAAGTATTGTGAAAAGTGCTGCTTTAACGGTAAATGAGATGGTGTTAGGTTCAAATGATGATTTGGTCGCACAGATTATTGATTCATTTCGCTGGGGATGGGTAGAAACGGATACCACACCTAAAACATTGGAACTCATTGCAGATTCCCGATGTGGCTTTTCACTTCGCAGAGCAATATATGAAGCCGCACGTCAAAACTTCTTTTTGTTTCCTCAGAGTCTGGTTCGAAATCCTCACTTTATGCTTGTAGCGTTTTCTTCTTTTCCACAGATAACAGTACCCATCTATACTGAGGATGATCGAGGGGAACTTTTCTCAAGTGCAATATGTGAGTCACTTGCTGATCATTGTATAGGTGAGACTGTAACTATTGTTGATGAGGAGGATGCTGTCGTTTTTGATACTACCCAAGAAGGAGAGTTAATGGGAGCAATGTCTTTATGGCCTCTTTTTTTCCCGGGTGTTGCACAATCATCGACGCTTTTGTCACGTTTCTTTGGGTTGGAGAATGCTACAATAAGGGGATTGCTAGAATGTATTTCGGAAAAACATGCAGCCGATGTATTTGTAACCTTGGGTAAAAAGGGATTACTGGGCTCACTAAGGGTCGTTGATATGATTGAGCTGACCAGGTTTTTGATTAGAGGTGGTATTACTTCGTTCCAAATGGATGCAGTAATAGTTGATGCATTTCTGAAGAGAATTTGTTATTTACTATCAGAGTTGTGCGATACTAGTGAATTGACCATATCCCTAAAGTACTGCTCCATGTTTTTGCTAGTTCTTGTCGCTCCCAGTAGGGAAAGTCGATGGCAAGACGTATTGAATGAAGAATGTATACTAGATGGGTTTTTGCACTTGCGAGATAGAGTCCTTTTTATCATACGTCGATGCTTGGAGGTTCGAGTTCCCTCAATGGATGTAAAAGGGATAGCAAAATACGTCGTCTCCATTTTTCTTCGCTCACCAAGCTTGAGACAGGGAATTGATGAATCTATACTGTGGTTAGTGGTAAAGTGCTGTACATCGTCTGTTTGGGAGGTGATCATAGGGGAGGAACTGTGCAGCTCATCTGATGTAGCTTCTTTGAAGTTTTTATGTAAGCTTAATCAAACTGTTGGGCTACCACCAAATCTTATTGAAGAGATGCACGCACATTATACACCATTACTTCTTTCATTTGGTAATTCCCGACAACTGGATTCAGATGAACAACGTCTTGTGTTTTGGCTTATCACCAGTTTGTTGTTGCATACAGTCATATCAGAAGACCGTTTTGTTAAACCGAAAATGCACATGGCCTTGACGGATGCTTTGTGCCAATACACAGATTTTCCTTTGGAATCAGTATCATCAGAAGCAGCTTTGTCAATTCGATCTTTATGTAATGCTTCTATCTTTCCATATTACACTCAACTTCCTGTGTCCCCAAATGAACGGCATTGGAATATACACACAACAGGGCATCTCCTCCCATTGTGTGGGCGGTGTACTCCTTCAAAAGAAGTGGCAGAGAAGATTCTTACGTCACTTTTACATCTTTACGCGCACGTGATTATTTCGATTCTCTCGGACGCGTCAGAATTTCCCGTTTATTGTGTATCAGATGTTTTTTTCTCTTTGACAACACTTTCAGCGGGTAATTCATCTCTGCTAAAGCATACTCAAGCCTATGAGGGAACTATTGTGGAGAACATTCTCCCATGTCTTTATTCTTGGTATCGTGAATACGCTGCTTTGCTTATTGATGGTGTTCATCTCCAGGGAAACGTTCTTCGTTCGCATGTGGGTTTACTACCTGATACAAACAGATCGATGATGTTCCTCGATGGATTCAATATATCTACGTGTACAGCTGTAATAGTAAATTTGTTTACAGTAGGAAGCGCGAAAATTCCTGGATATATAGATGTGGGGGATGCCCTCACAAGAATGCTTTCAATGGATATTTTTTCCTACGTAGGTGCAGTTACTGCTATTATTATTATCTCTGGATCAGCTACCCGTAAAGAGCTTGCTCCCGTGGCCTCTATGCTGGCACGGCGCTTGTTTGACGACTTGGAGTCAAGCGCATGGGGTGGATTGTCATTTAATTTCGGCATTTTGCAGATACTGCGCAGTGCATGTAGTATTCTTGCGGCACTTCCAGACGAGCATATTTCAATGCGGATATGTGAAGCTATATGGAATGGTGTCCTCACCAAATCGTGCACTCGACGCCTTGAACAGTATGCATATTATACGCTGCAATGTGTTGCTCATATGACAGTTGTGGGTCAGACACAATGGCGCACATTGCGGGCCCTCCTAAACTATACACCGAAGAACAAAGGAGCTCTCGATGCTTTTCCCCTAGTTGCATCTCAAATATCTAATTCTGAAGAAAATGATGGCTCAGGATCTACTGCTTGTTTTGCTCTTGTGAGGCAGACTTCGCTACCGTTTCAAAAATCATTTTTTGCCTCCAGAATAAAGAGAGAGAGAAGAAACCTCTTCTCTCTTTCAACGGCTGCTTCATTGGTTTTGCATGGTTCGTACGGTGAAGGTCAGTTGGAAGAAGTGGATCACAATCGTATTCAAGTGATAACATTGTTGGATTCTCTACATGATGCCCCATCATACGTGGGCGATATTGCGGTTGCCATTCTCCATGAATTAATGTTTACGGTTCTTGAACAAGAAGACGCTTTGTTCATAACCTTTAACAGGTTTGATTTTACACCTGTTTCCCAGCGACTGCTTTTGTATGCGCTTCATGAGATGTCCGAGAGCGTCATGCGGGATAATTCAAAAGAGGACTCCCGCTGGTGTGTCATTGCAGACACCACACGGCTGTTGTTTGGAGCGTGTCTGGGTAAAACAAAAGTTGATTTGGCCTCTTGGTGGTGGTTAACATGTGCCATACTGAACAGTTTTCTTGGAATAAAAAATACAGACTACTCAGGTGCCATTTCTGTCATCCTGGCTCAAACATGCAGCATAGCTACACAGCGAATGTTGGCTTTAAGGATTACTTTGTATCTCTCTGAAGTGGATGGATATGGGCCTGTATTGAGAGTGTTCTTGACAGAACTGAAAGAAATGTGTCTTTCTAGGTCGTCAGAGGAAATCGCGGCTAGATGTGTAACGGATATTCTCACTACTTTGCTACAAGTGATCCTTTGAGACGATGAAAAGTTTATTGGCTAAACTGTTTTTCTTAGCGGCAGGAGCAACGCAATGATGTGGAGGAATACCTGAGTGCCTGGGTGAGAACTAAACTCCTTTTTTCGTTCCTTGCTGTAGCTATACTTCATATAGCTCACAATGAGCGGAAAGGGAAGTGGCGAATGCACTGGCGAGCAGGGTTCGCAAAATAAGGACTCTTCTTCTTTGGCAGATGTCCTTGTGCCGTTATCCCGGGTGCTGAATGGAGAATTTGACTGCCGTCGCTGCAGACAACTTCGTTCCCGAATAGCCTGTTTAGAAAAGGAGCTGGCGTCTGCGCGTGCTCGAGAAGCAAAACAAATGAATGAGCTACGACGTCTTCGGCGTTCTACTCTTGAAACGAAACAACGCCAGGAATGACCTCTGAGCTTTCCTTGCAATTATTTTTTAAATAGTTTTTGATAGTTTTCGGTGAAAATACATGCCTTCCTATGTGGGGTGGATTCTCCCTATTGGCTTTAACGTTTCCCGCTTCTTCTTTGTTTCGTGCTTCTGAGAGTACATGCAGGTAGATTCTTTTTTTTTTTTCTGAAGTTTATAAATAAAAAAAAATACCAAGCTTACAATGAAGGAAACAACCAATAAAGGTGAATCCCTATGTGTGTACTATGTACGCGCAATGGTGGTGGCACTTCTGGGAGTCGTGGTGTACGTAACTGTGTCATACTGCTTTTATGTTTACTACGATAGGGAGTCTGCGTTCCGGGATGCCTTGGCGTGTTCCATAGAAGTATTGAGGGAGAAAAACGTTGCTTATTGGTTGCAAAATGGCACACTTCTTGGATCCACAAGATTGGGGAGGCTGGTGCTATGGGATGCCGACCTGGATATTGGCTACAATACGACGGATAACTCAGAAACATTTGCAGCAATGTTGAGGGATCTGGATTCAAGGTGCTTCGGGGTTTCATCAAGCACCCGATCGGGTGTACGGAATCCCATGAACATACATCGAAAATGCACTAATCGGATTTGCGCTGAGTTTCACGAAACAATCATAAAAAATGGTTTTGCGACTTCGGGAGATGGAGTTTCTCCAGAAAAGGAACTTGTTCCTCTAAAGGCTTGCACTATTGCTGATGTGGTGGCTCAATGCCCACACAATCCTCCGTATTATTTAAAAGAAGCCTATGGCAGTGAATGGCTAACTCGATCGCTAGCTGAGTTTTTCTAGGCTGAGAGAACTTTGGTGACTGATGATTTACCTCTGGCAAGTGGGCCAGACCTGCTCAATATTTCCGTATGAGTAATTAGTGAAATGTGAAATGTTTTTGTTCCTCCTCTATAAACCTATGAATTTGGTTAGGGTTTGTGTATCTATATATATATATATAAGGGTGATGTCAAAAGGTGATTCCATTTGGCTGGGAACTCCAGTGAAGAGCGTGTCTGAGGATTTCTTATCCCCGTACACTTCACGAATTGGCGGAACCGCCGTTCTCTTTCGAGAGGTGTCAGATTCCAGAGTGTTTAAGTGTGTAAAGTGTAGGAGCAGTCGTTCGATTTCCTTATTGGCTCAGATTTACGCCCCTTTAGAGGTTTACGACAGAGTGCTCTACGTATTCGTCTGCTCTGCATGTAGTAGAGAAGAGTGTAGCTTCTGTTTCGCAATTCGATCTCAAAACCTAAATCTATCTTACGTGACGGCACCCCAAAATGCTGAACGTGGTGACAGTGAAGATAAAGGTGCTCTTTTCGAAGAAAACGCTGATTGGGGGGATGGTAGTGATGGTGAATGGGACGACAATGACCACCACCACAAGAACAATAACGGAAATAATAAGGATGACGTCACCGAGAATAGTGTGAGTGAGAGCACGGCAGCTAATGCCATGGGTGTGGGTAAAGGAAGAGACATCGGTGCTACCGGCACGACAGATGTGCCTTCAGTGCTTGCTCCTCATGGATCGAAGCCGCCGATTGAAGGGACTTGCTACCCACGCTATGGCCTCGAAATCTTTCTTGAGCCTCTAAAGCTGAAGACCAAAGCAGTTGCGGTTAAGGAGCAATTACATGAAGCTCAACAAAAGTACGGTGAAGATGTTGTGGAGATGGCGATTGTGGAGGATGATGATGAGCCGTTGCATGAAAAACGGCTGCGAAAGTACGTGGAACGAATCAGTAGGGTTCCGTCTCAGTGTATCCGCTGGGGCCCAAATCAGGAGCCATTGCGATCTTCTGTCACTCCAATTGTTGTACCAGATTGTCCCCATTGTGGAAAAGAGCGTCGATATGAGCTCCAACTTACATCCCCCATTATTTACTACTTGACCAAATCAAGGGATGAAAAAAACCACCCTCTTCATTTTGGAAATGTGCATGTCTTCACCTGCAGTGGTAATTGTAATGTGGAAGCCTACACATCGGAGTACTGCGTTGTCGAAGAAGAAATTTGAGGTGCTCTCCTAGCTGCCGAGGAGATTCAGTTGTGTCGGATCACTAATCATTCGAGTAAAGTGTTTACCTAAGCTATTTCAAGGGATCAATTAAATTGTATTGTTAGTGATGTGTGCTGGAGGGTGCATCGGCTTATTTATGCTCTTTTTCCCTTTTGCTCTCCGTTTAATGCCGAATGCAATAGATAACAATGGACCAACATGTATTTGAGGCTATTGGTCAACAGAATCATGATTTGTTACAGCGGACGCTCTCCAGCGTGAATGTGAATGAAGTAGGACCCGAGGGGTTTACGCCACTGTTCTACGCATGCATGAGGAAAGGAGTGGGTATAACTACAGTGGAGGAGATTCTTCGTCTTGGCGCTGAAGTGGATTTAAAAGGTTCAGACCGTGAAACTCCTTTGTATATTTCTTGCTTTAACGGCAAAACTGACGTCGTGCTGCTACTTCTACATAGAGGTGCTGATGCCAACGCAACAAACGGGATCGACAACGAAACAGCTCTCCACGTGGCGGCCCGCACAGGGAATTGTGCCCTTATTGATATTCTTCTTTCGCGGAAAGCCAATATAAACGCCCAAAACATTCGAAAGGAAACTCCACTCTACTCGGCGGCCAAGGCAGGCTTCCACGATGCTGTATACTGCCTCATTAACGCAGGTGCTAATATCAATATATGTGACATGGACGGCAAAAGCCCTTTGTACGTTGCGTCCGTGAAGAACTTGAAGCATGTGGTTATTATATTGAAAAGTGACCCCAAAGAACTCACTGTTGCCAAGGCGATGGCGGATGCGGAGTTGCGGTCGCGTCCCCAACCAATCAGATCCACCGAGGCGATCTGTGAAGAAGCGGCTGCATATGCGGCGGCTGGCCGATTTATTCCGCAAAGTTCGCTTGTGCCGGAGGTGGTAAAGGAAACAAAACCTTTGGAAGTTGTGGAAATCGTTGTGCCTCGACCCAAGGCTGGTTCACGTAACCCGTTTGCCGCCGTATCGGGTGGCCCCTGTTGGTCGCTCGAAGAGGTGGGGTATGACGAGCCACCCCCGATACCTCCTGGCTTACAGAACCGTTCACCAGTGAAACCGCAACGCATCGGGGGTACTTTAATGCGTATTGGCACTGGCGTCGACACGGTGGGCGTAGAGCCTGTGAGAATAAACAGTATTCTGGGGGACTCCATGGAATTTGCCGTGCCCCCGGAGAAGTAGTTTCTCGTCGCTTTCACTGGCTCTTTTATTTATTATTGGAATAGATCAATGTGTCACTCTCTGTTTCATTCTATTGACCATAAATTAAGTGATTTGGCGGTGCATTTTGCCTCATACCTTCGTGGTCGGATGTCATACAAATTCTTCCGCGTCTCTCTTTATTTATTGCGGGATGAGGTGAATGACAGTAGCGCTTCTACACACGTCATTGTTGAGAGTTGTGTGATATAACGACACGGAAAAGATGAAGGTATATATGGTGAAAAAACACCACGCTGTTATGGGTAAATTGGCCTACTTGATGGCACTGTGCTGCCTCAGTTCAGTACTATTGGTTGCAGCGGAAGAGGTGTTAAATGCTGAAGTGGCCGGAACATTTCCGGTGGAATATGAGCAACCAGGTGAGGATTTCGCGCATCCTTTACAGGAGTATGGTGATACTATCAAGAGTCAAGAAGATAAAATTCATCGTTTGGAGGCAGAGGTTGCGCGACTGCGGCAAAAAGAAGAGAGTCCCGAAGGCTCAGAAGAAAATGGGGTGGTGACGCCCCAAACGAGAGAGGAAGAAACGATGTGGCACCAAGCTGAGGTTGAGGAGGCGAGGCTGCGCCAAGCTGCAGCCGATGCTGAAGAGGCTCAGCGGCAGCAAGGTGAGGCTGAAGAAACGGGGCAGAGCCAATCTGAAGCCAAAGAGACAGCGCTGCGACAGGCTGAAGCTGAAAAAGCAAGTCTGAGCCAGGCTGAGGCTGAAGAGGCTCAGAGGCGGCAGGCCGAGGCTGAAGAAGCATTGCGACGGCAGTCTGAAGTTGAAAAGGCAAAGCGACGGCAGGCTGAGGCTGAAAAGGCAAAGCGGCGGCAGGCTGAGGCTGAAAAGGCAAAGCGGCGGCAGGCTGAGGCTGAAGAGGCTCAGAGGCGGCAGGCCGAGGCTGAAGAGGC